>NW_024104798.1:580000-722500 GCF_003945595.2 Pipra filicauda | reverse complement strand
AGGACCATGAGAAAGGAGCAGCGTTATTTCAGATTTGAGCTGAGAGTCGTGATTTTTAAAGGGCTGAAACAGGAACTGGAGCTGAAATCTGAAGCAAGTAAATTCCTTTACTAGGCACTGATGGACACTGTTGTGTTTCTCTTGGCCTTGGTGGAGGCTTTTAGGTCACTGTGTTTGGGATATTACAGCAGATGAAAATCTTCGGACCACAGAAACTTCGAAAATGACAAATAACTTGAATCTCTCCCCCATCCTCAAAAAAAGAAAAAGCCCTAATGATAATTCTCTAAAAAGAGTCAAACCTTTTTATGAGACCTGTTGCCAATATTAGTGCCACCGAATGATCTCATCTTTCATTCTGGCTAAATTCCAACACACAATTTCATTAACCCAGGTACTGCAGGTGATAAAACTCATTTTTCCCTAAAGAGACAGCTAAAAAGTACCAGTTATACATTTATGAAGTACCAGCAATCAAAATTATGGATTTTCTAAAAGGTTTTTAACTACTTTTATTGAAAGGAAAATCGCTGTCTCAGACTTTTGTGACACTATTGCTAATAATAAATTTTACCATTTAGACATCGCAGTAATACAGTAGACAGTGTCAATAAAAGTATGAAACAAAGATGATCCTTGTCTCTTAAGGAACGCTTTCTGATTACACACCGGAAATTATAATGGGAAACATAAACTAAGTGCACCTTTAAGAGAGAAAAAAGGGGATAATGCAAGGCAATGTGCCTCACTACGTATAAGCCATGAGAAGAAGTATTTCATATATATCTCTGTGTGTGTGTGTGTGTGCACAAGTGTGTATGAAAATCAAATAGAAATAAGTTAAAGTAAGAAAGTAAATAAAAATAGAATAATGACAATAAAGGGTAAATACACAAAAAAACCCATAACAAAACACGTAACAGAATTAAAATAATAGGATAAAAATTAAAATAATAAAAAATAAAAATGAAAATTAAAATAATGAAATAAATAATTAAAAAATAATGAAATAAAAAAATTAAGGGGTTAGTTTGAGTTGGCCTGCTGCTTCCCCAGTTCTAGAGGGGAGGGACCGGGGCTCTCCCGGGGATGCTGCTCCCGGGAATGCTCTCCGGTGCCTCTCCCGCCAGCAGCATTCCCGGGAGCACTAGAGGGCACTGTGGGATTTGGGCCACCCCGGCCTCCGCCGCCGCCGCCGCGGGGGTCCCGAACCCCCCTGCCCTGTCACGGGGGTTAATCGGGAGGCTGTAAAAGAAACGGGAACGCCGACATTTGAACGGCAACTTCCCAATACGTGGCAGGCTCGGAGAATCAGCTGGTTGTGAGGAGCATCCCCGGGGGGCGAGCGGGTCCCCCCGCACGGGACAGGACCGGCGCCGCATCCCCGCGCAGCATCCTCAGCATCATCCCCCTCCCCGTCACCTCCCCACCGCCGCTCCACAGCCGGGGAGAGCCCAGCCGGCCCTGCCATGAGTTAAAAAAATCTAAAAAAACCCACCTCCAGCCCAGCCTTTCCCCTGCCCTCACTACCCGTTTGATTAAAAGGTCTGCGCCGTGCGGATGATTTCACTGCAGAACGCTCTGCCATGCAAACGAGCGCAATTAATGCCTTTGAAACAATTTACGATTTCCGGCCTACTTCAACATGTATTAGCATATACCTGGTTTCTTTAATATACACTTTGTTTTTCCAAAACCACAAACATAGTTGCTGGAATTTCATGTGGAAGTGCTTAAGGGGTTGAAAGTTAACACCTTTGTGAGCTGAGCAGTCTCACAGTTGCTGCTAAACAAAAGCCTCTTTGTAGAAGCTTTCTCGAAATGTTTTCTTAACATGTTCCAAGTAGTTTTAGGCAGGCAACTAAAGTAAACAAGATGTTACCATGATAAAAACACTTGTGAAAACATTACAGAGTGCACTTAGTAGTTTCTTTCACATAAACTCCCCTTCGTTTCATCAAAGTTAAATGCACATGAAGCAGATTACCAGCATCACTGCAGGACTGCCAGATCTCTCCAAAGGTCTGTGTCCTTCTTTTAAAGACTATATTTGATTTAAAAATGGTACAGTCAGTATTAAGCACATCTAACGCACAATCAAATTAAAAAATAAAAATTAAAAGTGTGGAAGGATAAAATCCTAATCAGCCTTCTCCTTCATTTTTTGCCCTGGATACTCTGCTGAATAAACCACCCTCCCTCCAGCAGGGATTTCCTGAACAACTTGCTGTATAAGGGGTATCTATTTCTATCTGCAACGGTCTTTAAACACATGCAAATGAAATCAAGGATATAGTCAATTTTGAAGGAAAGTCGCTCTGTGCTACTAATTGCTCCTTTCGCTGCTGCCTGCGAGACAGGCCCTGGTTAACACGCCAGACACGTGTGCACCCTCCAGCCCTCACCTTGCTCCCTGCAGCTTGGCAGAGGCCACGGGGTCACTGCCGTGAGACTGGACTTGTTTTTGTTTTTAGGCTCAGGGAGTATTCTGGAGCACGCAGGGTGCTGCTGTTTCATTAGGCAGAGCAGCAGCCCCTGCTGCTATCAGTTAGCTCTAACTGATATCACATCACATGATAACCAATGGCTGATGGATTAAAAAAAAAGAAAACCCACAACACAACGATGCTAAAACTGCAACTTATTTCAAAAAGAAATAGGGAAATAAATGCACACAATAGCCCGTGTATCTGCTGGTTCTGATAAGCATCCTCCTGTTGGCTGTGAGTGAAAGACAACTAGGATCGTTATTTGTACAGTATTTATCTTTGAAATCAAGGGCCCTGTGGTGTACCTCACCTTGGGAACAAACACTACAGAACGATCACAGAAGAGTGTCAAATCTCTGGTTTTGATTTACCAACAGTTATGATATTTCTTCCTCAGGAGGAAAAGAAATGAACCATGTTTTAGACCTGCAAGTCCTTTTTTCTCCTTTAACTGAAGAATCACTTTATTGGCATACAGGGCTTTCATTCCACATACAACTTCTCTCTGCCTTTTCACCAAGGTAAGTGAAATTAAGCAATGCTCAATTGATACACGGGCTGTATTTCACTTGGTAAACAAGAGCTTTTCTCTTGAGGGGACCGTCAAAAGAGCTTCACGGATTATTCAAGTATCAGAAAGAAACTTCAAGCATCTACCTGTTATCTTTTCACTGAGTAATAAATTCTGGTAAATGGCAACATAACTTTAAGGCCGCTCCACGGGAGACATGGAAGGCTACGCTATCATTTTATGAAGCAACACTCACTTCCTAACAGTGTCAATACACTGCTCGTGGACATTCATTTCTGCATTTGTTCTGGACTAAATATCTCTTGGAACAATAAGACTTTGTCTGGACACTCTAGAATTTGGATAATGAGAAAATTAACATGAGCCAACGGGTTCAAGAAACTCACACAGAATACTTCTCTTGTATGGTTTCGATGGGGAAGAAAAGACTGATGATAAGTGAGTGACTGAAGAACTAGAACTGACAGAGCCAAAGTCCAGCCTGGGTCAGCAACAGTTTCCAGGTTATTCCTAAGTATTGACTGCTCCAAGTATCTCCTCCAGGTGAACTGGTGGACTGGGCCTACTTACTGAAACATCTCCAAAACACCATATAAGAACCAGCCTTGCTTCAACCCATGTTCTGTGACTTAAGGGCTGTGTTCTCTGTGCATGGCCATGTCAATCAGCCCATTGCTCTGTAATCTTGCTGAAACAACAGCTCTCATCTGGAACACGGGACTAGCATAGGCAGCAAAGGAGGCCTAGTCTGACCAGATGTGACCACACGTTATTCTGGTATCTCAGGCTACCACAGCACCTTTCCCTTACACTAACAGCAATAAAAATGAGAATTGTTTTAAAGGTCTAAATGCTATAGTATGGCATATGAACATGAATGAGTTGGCAAGTATGGCAAGATTAGCGTTTATTTCACTTAAGTGAGCAAAAGGATGAATTACAAGGAAAGAGGCCACCCTTCATGGAAATCTATGACTAGCACCTTCTTATTTCGTAACCCTCTTGTAACAAGAACCTTCTCATCACTGTACCATTCCTTAGTTGTACCATATGTTTATAGCAGGACCAGTGCTGCTCCAACTAAGGAGGGTTTTGCCAGTGGAATCAGAACTGGTTCATTCTGTTCTGAGAGCAAAGCCCTATCTGGATCATATAACATCACCCGACAAACATCCTCTGCTTGTTGTCACCCTTCCCTCCGTCACATAAAAATCCAGGAAACCACCCCAGAAAGGACAGGTACAGCTGAACCTTTTGGGACTTAATCTACTTATTCAATCTGAAGAATCCCATATGTTTACGTGGACTGATTCCATGAAATGACTACTCTAAATGGGAGCAGGATTTGTCCCTTTGTGAATTTAAATCATAAACATTGCCTGGGTGGTTGGTCTTTGGTCATCTTACAACTGACCAGTCATAGTACTTGAGAAAAGATCAGTGACCGAACCTTCGAGAACCCGGTTGCACCCAAAATGTGTGTTTACCTGGTGTCTTACCCAGACAGAGAACTCTTTTGTGATGGGAACAGTCTCTGCTCCAGCTTGGAGGGGTGAGGCTGATGGTTTAGCTGTGGAGCAGCCATGTGTAAGCTATTAGAGCTCTGGGGTCCTTCCCCACATTGGGATGCATGCACTGCCATGGCCTAGTCCATAATGCACTGTTTATGCAACGTGTAAAACTGTGTTCTTTGGCAGCAAGGAAAAGGTCTGCAGCAAACTGCAGGGGCCCAATTAATATAATTATAGTTTATTTTTAGTAGTGTAGACTTTGTTCATTAGTTACTTATTTGACATAAATTAAATTTCACGTGATGTTCTGCCATCCTCTGTTCAATTATGGAGTTAATTTAAGACTAGACTTCTAAAGTAAAGTGAAATCAAGGTTAAATCAAGGTTGTATTGTTTACATGATCGATACTGCAACTTAAAAGTTATTTAAATAAAATAAAAAGAAAAGCTGCGGAACTGCAAACACTATTTTATAGTAACACACTGAGCAAGACCATAACTTCCCCATGGGGCTAATTTACTATCCCCTGTTAAAACGTTCTTGAGCCTGATCCAAAAGCCACTGAAGTGAAAAGGAGCTCTCTGTTGACTTCAATGGGCTTTGCATCAGGCCCAGGGTGAGTGACAGCACACAAAATTTCAGGGCATGCTTCCTGTACAATGCAAGCGCCAATAAAACCATCCTTACTTTAGAAATGACTGGAAGTCTTCACATACTGCTTCACAGCCCGGCCACTTGCATACGCCGTGTCCGTAGAGCGGATGGCTGTGTGAGTGCTCCTCGTGGGATAAACTGGGGGAGAGAAAGAGAAAAGAGAAAAAGTGGTATAACTGGAGGTACCGTCACAATTCATCTTCACAAAGACTCTCAAAGAGCAGCGAACAACAGATCCTGAAACATCCCTAACATCTCACGGTACCCGCCTGACTCTGCCCATGGTTTTTCCAAACAGAATCAAACACCATTTGCAGTGTGAAACGTGCCATTCTTACTTAGCTATCCCTCCTACATTTCATTCATTAATTAAAAGCTTTGTAAAGAATTTAAATTAACATGGACAGGGGAGAAATCATTTGACAAACCTGCTTAATATCGTACTTGGTATTTTGCTAAGAAATTTATGAACATCGCATTTTTACAATTCAACTTCATCAGGAAGAGAAGTCATCTCCATACAGCACTGTATCCTTACAGCACAATACAGCTGGACCTGAGGCTTTCCTCATCATTAAAGAAAGAGGAAAAGCATCAAGTTTTCAGCCTTAGCTTTCCCACCACGTTATTTATTTACTGGATTGGCGTTTTTTTCTGGTTTGTTTTTTTTTTTTTCCTCTCTTACAGGCTGTTTCATTGCACAAGTACAGCCCCCCTATATCCCAAGAAAGACACAAGACGTATTTTCAAATGCAAAATTTGTCATAAAAAACAGGAACCATGCAGTCAAAGGGTTCCTCAGTACGAGCGGTTAGTGGGGGCTATTAACCTTGCTGAGATTTGGCAGGAACGTCACAGAGCCTCCCAACTACTGAACCCAGGGTTAAAGAAAAAAATTCCTATGAGCACTAAGGGGTTAATCCTTCAGCGGGATTCCAATCAATACGTAATGATTTGGCTGCACTGATCCAAGTCATGAGACGCTTTGATCCGGGCCATGTGGTGCTCAGGGAAATGTATCTGTTGCACTAACTGATGAACCATATTCTAAAATATCTTCTTTATTCAACTTCTGCATGGAAACTTCTTAAGGAAAGGAATTATTTTCTGCAACGATTTCCATAACCTTAGATGACTTTAAAACTAAAATGTCAAAATAATATTGAAGTCTCTATTTTATGCTCACACACGTATCTATTTTTCATATCAAATCTTTCTGCTACAGTATGTCTGTGCTGTATTATGAACTTCAAACATACACAAAGGATATGAACACATACCAGCATCTAGGTGTGGCTTTTATGACTTATTTTATCCTGGATCACAGGTAACGCTGTGGATAAAAGCCTACTTTTTGCCATTTTACCTTTACACACGTGGAAATGCTGTTTATTCTTCTTTTGTAATTTTATCTGCCTGTGCACTCTACCAAAAATTGCGTTCCTACATTATTTCTGATGCACTGGGTAGCAAGAACACTGAACCCTCCTGAGATGTCATCCCAAGTGCAAAGAAGTCAAAAGAGAAATTCTTTCCCAGATTCTGCCACTTTTCACTATAGGCCCAATGAGAATCTGAACATTATTGAAGATGGTTTTAAAAATTATTTTAATTAAAAAAAAAAACACCAACTTTACTGACTGGAAAAGGTATTAAGAGTTTTACATGAATCTAATTCATTATTTCATTAATATCTTATTTTTTGCTGTTTACAAATAGTTCTTCAAGCATAAATATATGTATGTGCAAGTTAATTTCCTAAAAAAACAACTGCAGGTGAAGAGCCTTACAAAAGCCTTGTTCTATACAGGAACATTACACTGGTTTAACTTACCAGTCTTTTAAAAAACATTCAAATGTGGAGAATCTCTGTAAAGTTTTTAAAAGAACAAAGGGACCGATGCATTCCTTGCAAGGAAATTAGAAAAATGCTACACCACACTTTTCCTCAGCTGAGAAAGAGGGAAGATGGCTGAAGGAACACCATCCACCCAAGCCAGACAGGCATATGGTCAAACATCCTCAGTACACATCAGAAAAAATCAGAAGATAATGGGTTTTATCATCTGTTTCCATACCTGGATACGGCAAAGGGTGAGAAAGCAGGCTTTCATGTTAACACTCCATTAAATTCCATGAAGACTACATGTGAGACTTACGATTTCAGTGTGTTTGGCAGAATCCAGAAAAAAAAAAAAAAAAGGCAGCGTTTGAATTTCCCCCACCCGTTACCCACCCCGGGACGGCTGCAGGAACGCCGTGCGACACCAAGCAAGGAGTCAGTCCCAAGTAAGGAGTCAGTCCCCCGTGGGGTTTAAGCACTGTAAATCTCATTATAATATCAACAGGAGTCACATGGCTTAAACCCCCAGCAGGGTTTTTTTAAAGTTTCTCTGTGAGAGCCTAAAGGCCATGGCCAAGTCAACGGAAAGAGCCCTACCGAGATTTGTATTTATTTTTTAAATCCAAGTGCAAATCTCTTTTCTTTCCAGGGAACTTGCACAAGACAAGACAAACCATGTAGGACATGATACCCTGGTATTGTGTCCAAACAAAATGACGGAATGACCAAGACAATATCAAACCATAAATGATGCTCAGGATGTCAAAGCCTCGTGCTGTCAATAACCATAAAGACTGGTGCTGACTGTAAACGGGAACTTAAAAGGTCACTTTGCTAACACGACGCTACGCGTAACACGCTTAACACCTACATAGAGCTTCCACTGCCATTCAACCAAGCAGAGGAACTACTTCAACTTACAAAAATAAGACATTTCAAAGAGAAAAAAACCCTTCAGTACTGAAAGACAAACGTCGGCCCCCTCCGCAGGCAGCGACTCCCATCCTGCTCGGGGGGGGGGGTTTCAGCGGTGCCTTTCGGTGACCTTTATGTGTCAGTATCAGATTACTGCTATTTTATCCATCCCACTTTTGAAGATATTATAGATTGCCACTTGTTCCCTGATAGAGCCTGAAGAAGCACCTCAAAACAAAACAAAGAGCGAGTTTATACAGAAGCGGATGTAACGCACAAAGGATACAGCCAGTGGGAATGAATGGAGAACTCTGTTTAACTGATCTAAGTACTCACTTTGTTTGAGCAAATAGAGGTGGAAAAAGAAGATTTTAATCCAGTACATAAACAAACAGCTTTGTGGGCACAATGCAAACCTATGATCTGAAATTGTTCACTGATATTTTGCCCGCATGCAAGCACAGCTTCTGTAATCTGGATCCATCCCTGGTCCCGCTGCCGGAGACAGACTTTTAGAAGATCTGAGCATTGGCAAGCAGAAGCAAGTTTTAGGTCTGTTTGATTTCTAATGACACATTAGAGTAGGTGTTTGTTTCTGTCACCCTCTCCTTCCTAGGAACGCATATTCATGGTTGGGTACTGGTGATGCAACACTAGTTAGTGGAAATGATTTTATAACAAGACATGATTTTCAAAGTAGTGAAGGAATAAATGATGTAAAAATCAAGACTACGTGGGGTTTTCTCCTCTTCGTAAGGTATTTGCATAAAAATTACTTCCAAATAATGCAATAGTGCAGCATTATTACATCAAAATACAGCAAAGAACACTGGCAAGTAAAATGTCTTGCATAAGTCATCTTACTTGTGACATATGACAGAGTAACAAAACCCATGTGGGAAGCTAAAAACTGCTTAAATGTCCACTCATTTTCTGCTGCCTCCAGCCCTGTTTCCAGTACGGATGGGAGGGGAGAAGGGGCAGGCACTTCCACAGCTCCTCTGGGTTTGCTGGATAAAGGAGAGGAAATTTTACCTCCTCCTCCTTCACCCTATGTTGCTTCATAACCCCAAGGATCTCCAGAGGGTCTGGAAGCAATTTCACCACCTGATCCTACTGGGATGGTCGCTGAAGCTGGTACTTGCACACACCAGCCATTCATCTTTTGGAATACACCTGCTGTGCTACAGCATCCTTGAAGACCCACACTCTGAGACACAAAAGCAAGGGGACAAAGAAGCCACAGACAGCAAAGACCTGATGGAGAGTAAAAATGACAGTACACCCCAAAGAGAGACGGGAACACGGTGGGTATTGGGGAAAGTAGTGACCAAAGCCCCAGCATGAAAGCCCCCTGTGCTGTAGGGTTTAATTCAACTCACACTTACTAACCACGTGGAACTGGGTACCACACTTGTACACGCTGGCTAAAAAGTCATGGGTGGACATAAAATCAAGCTAAGCAGAGGCTTCAGTATTGGTACTTCTGCCACACAGTGGACCATATTTTAAATATTCATGATGCTGACATACTTCATACTGCACTCTCCCTCTTTCACATCTGCTTGGGCCAGTGATCTTTGCCAAAACACTGGGGGAAGTCAGTGATGCAGAGAAGCATTCTTGATTTTCTGTTACAGTTATGAAGCATCTGCTCATGTTCTAATGGTGCAGAGAACATGCCTGAGCCACCTGCATGCTGACAAATCAATACCATGTCTCCTGCTTTCCTCCTGGAAGGAGTTTGAGCACAGCACCCTAAGAAAGTGCAGAATTGCTCTTTTATTTTATTTCTCAGGGGCAATGGGAAGTGACCTCATCTTTGCCAGCTGCCATGAAACCGATGTCCATGTACAGTCCAGGCAAGAGCCTGGGGCTCTGTCTCACACCACATTCCCCCTCGCTCTGATGTGGATGGTACACCCATTAAGGCAAAATGCCACAATTTTGGTCCTGTACAGAAGGAGACACACGACTGGAAACCACCATGGCTCTCCCATATTTGTGACTGCCCAGTGAGCTCTAAAGCACTGACAGAATTAAGTTGCTAAAAAAAAAAATCATGATTTTCTGAGTCAGAAACACTTGCTATATTTGATTTAAAATCGAAACAGAAGCAGTAATGATTAAATTCTTGTACCAACTGTACTCGAATGCAAGTTCCTGCCTTCATGACAAAATCAATTGAATAAAGATGTGTTTTGCAGAGAAGCTGCACTGGTGCAAATCCCTCCGAACTCTTACTACAGTGGTTTAGTACCTCTTTCCTCTCTAAATTGTGAATTTAAAACGTACCTAATAATTAAAAAAAAAAAATTAAAACCCCAAAGAAACAACTAAAGTGTTAAGCCATATATGGAAATGAACTATTTCTAGATATTCATGCTCCTGTCCAAACCTCAGGAAATGCCCAGGAAACAAGTATGTGATCTGAACGGAGAATTGTCTGAATAAAGCTTAGAAGAAGGCTGTGGACTTTCCAGAGAGGTGGCATTTGATGTGTGTGGTCACTGACAGCTCTTTCTAGAACTGGCTTGCAAATTTCTGGATGCTTTTAAGAGATACATTTCTCCTCTTCCTCACTACTTTAGTCCACATCCAGACCTAGGACAAGAAGAAGCTCATGTTTTACATCAAGTCCTATTGGAAGTAACAGGAGTGGTATATTACATTTTAAATGACTACACCAATTTAAGACAAATCAGGTTAAAACTGCAGCCCACAGGCTGAAATCCTCTCTTCTAATCAGTGTGCACTAACTTACGTACTCCTGTAGCATAAGAAAGAAAACAGCAGTGCTGTTGTAACACAAGGCCAGCTGTGCACCCTGAATCACTGCCCTCCATTTATGCCTCTTGTGGTACTATTCCCTAAATTCCTGGTTTGCAAGGAGTGTGCTGGAGCATTTGCAGCAAGACTAAGACAAAATCTGGCTAACATTCCTCTTCTTTTTTATCCCCCTCCCCACCGCAAAGAGCAGAACCTGACTGGGTAATTATATGCATCGTCTTCTGGTTTTGATCTGTGCACTGATGGTTTGGATTATTAATCAACGTTATGACCCTCCAGCACTCTAACACTACTACATCCTCCTTCCAGTGGTAGCCCCTCTTCCAGGACAGTCACTGCCCTACATCCCTTCCTTGGAGGAATTAAAATGTATTTCTAGAGCATTTAAAAGAAATGCCCATTGCCAAAAATCCACCACTTATTTCAGATGCAAGTTCCATTCCTGCACTTGAATTAACGAGTTTCTCTATGATTTAAAACTCTTATTTTTTTATTTCAACCCTGTGCTTAGGTACTGTAGTGAAAAGTACATCAAATATACCCAGACGCACACGATTTGAAACGCTGGATTTTAAATTCCAGCACTGCTAACTAATGAGAACAATTTTTTCCCTCTCCTTCTTTGTAGCATCACTTCATGTACTTACATACCATAATCACATCCTCCTAGAGCCTCTATTTTTCCAGGGTGTAGATCTTTAATTCCCTTTAATCTGTCTTCATAGCCTATTCCCTCCAACTCCTTTATCATCCTAGCTGCTCTCCTCTATATTTGCTCCAGCTTCTCTTTATCCTTTCTGCAAGAGAGGGGCCAATTGTACATCACACTCAATGTGGTTTAACTGGTTCTGCATAAAGTAGAACAGGAAAAAAAAAAAAAAGGACTCAGATGCAACATGCATGTTTATGCCTCCCATGACTGCATTTACCTTTTTAACTAAGACATGGCACAGAGTGTCCCACCTTAATTTCTCAACCCCGATTATGCCTCAGCCATTTCCCACACAACCGATGCTGAGCAGCTGACGTGTCATGTCAAACCCGCAGTTTGGAATTTTGATTTCCTAGCTGGGCTACTTTCTACTTATCCCTGCTAAATCTCATTTTATTCCTCTCTGAACAGTCTCCTAATTTATTCAGATGAAAACGGATTGATTCAGTATCTTAGTTTAATTAGGAAAAAAATGTGATCCAACCACTTTCATGGGTTTTGGAGGTTGGGGGGGGGTGTTCTGGGTTTTTTTTCCAGTTTGTTATTTTTTACACTGACTTTCAGCACAGCAATCCCATCCCTCTTACACACCCAATTCGCATGGCAGAGGGAGGTGGCAATGGCAAAGCTTTGGCCCTGATTCAGCAGCGCTTTTAAGAACACACACAAGTTTAAAAACACAGGATTAGACCTTGGACTTCACAGAGACCGAGGTGTAAAATTACCAACGTACATACATACTTTGTACAAAGATCCTGTTTGCCAACCTTATTTTACTGTAATTTATATTCTGTTGTAACATTTAAATTTATAGTAAAAGAAAACACTGAGAAACAAGATCTATTCTTGTTCAACAAAATTCTATTCTGTTCCATTTAGAGTTGAGGCAAGTCTTCCACTCTTATATAAACCGGTGATACGTCAACAAATATGATTAACAGGGATTATTCACGTCAGTATTTTTCACCCCTGTCCCACAGGCACAACAAAACCTGCGCAGAAGGTGACTGTCACATCACACACAGCCTGGTAGCTCACTGGGGGGGCCTTTGCCCACCCCACCCCACTGTGGCAACAGCAAAGTGCCCTTGGGGAAATGTTTATAAAAATATAATTAAGATAAATAATGACTCCAAGGGAGAAATACAGTTAAAACATTGCATTCTCTTTGCCACAGGCTTTCCCTCGGAAAAATCGAGAGGACACAAGCCTGCTTCCCCAGGGAAGCGTGCTGAATCATACAGGTAGTGTAAATATCATATGCTGCTGCAGGTGCTAGGCGGTCTATTTGTTTGTGTTTACTAAAAGGTATAACAAATAGTCCCACTAAAACAGAACAACACTTGGCATTGGAGTGATAGATACCAGAGCAGCCATAAATCACGTTCATGTGTTTAGATTTGAACCACTGGGCAACACTAAAGCTTTTTTAGTGAACTCCATTTTTAGAGAGCCTCTTTGCTGTGATTTGCCCCTTTCAGGGGCAAACACCATGAGAGGCTCAGCATCCTTCCCGAGCACCGCACACCCAGGGAAAACCATGCAACAGTGGGAAGCAAAGCCAAAAAAAGAGAAGTATGGAACAGACTTGCACGACATACGTGGCCAGCTAACATCGTTTACAGCTTTGCAACTTCTGAGTTAATTCACAGTATAAACAACAAGGAAAATGTTTCTTCCGAGCAAGACTTCCTGTAAACTGTTCATTAGAGCGCGCGGGGCTGTGCACCTGCTGATTAACCATGCGCTCCAAGAATAAACACAAACCCCAGCCAGCCAGATTGTTCTGGAATTTGCTCTGAGCTGATTTTTCTTCCCCCACGTTATAAATTGGATTCTACAATAAAACAAACAGCAGAACATAGGTTGCCGAGAGTTAAAATCTACTTTTTACACTACATTGACCACAGCACCCACAGGCACAGCTACAATGTCTTTCTATGAATGGGACAGATTGCCATATGGATGCAGACACTGAACAAGCTGTACAACTCCTGGCGACAAGTGCCTAGGGGACTGTCCTATATTAGCACCACCTGTGCTGTGGAAATTGTGCTCTGTGTATGAAATGGTATTTAAGGGCCCATTGTGATGTTATTTTTGAGTATACACAAAAAGGAAAATTACAGTTAGGAAGAATTTGCTGGCTAGCAGATCTGTTGCTCAGTTCCCGAGATCATTTCCCAAAGGAATAGTTCACCTCTTTATTCATGCAGCCCAAAATGACAAGCTGCAACACATATTAGCAGTTTCCCTGCCTGGGCTTATACCATCCTTCTAATGACAAGAATATATTTTATAATATACATACGTTTTCCTGATCACACAGAAAAAATTTCAGTCCTCCCAGCTTAACAACAACAGCTACACAGAAAAACACCCCATGGCATTCCACAAACGTTGCTCCAGCAGCAAGCAATGCTTTTCCTCCTGCTCTTTCCCCCACCCCTCAATGTGCAGCAGGTAGAGTCACAAATCCCTATTACCAAATTTCAATGTGCATCTCACTACTTCGAAAATACAACCCTGTCTGCCTGACAAAAACAGAGCTCCAGATTAGCGCAAGATGTTGAGGGAGGGGGAGAAGGGAAAAGAAGGGAAGAGAGGTTTGAGCAGCACCTAGCTGCTCTGTGAAAAGAGATTTCCCCCTCTCCAAACTGCAAGAAAAAAAGGATGCCAAGAAAAAGTAAAGTAAAATAAACTGAATTAAAGAAAAACAGTTGTAAAGTGAACATTACAACCTGGGAAAAATGATGTCATTTTATTGAGAAGCTCATTTTTTTTCCATTAAACCATAGTGAAATGGATAAAGTTTACACAGCTTAATGGTGGAGTTTTACTTTAAATGCTGCTCAATATCTTAGCAGTACAATATAACATGATATAGCAGCTGTCATACTAACTGCTCCATTTTTATTGAACAGCAGAGAAAATAGTCACACAAAAGTCACCTAACTCCTCTACTTCTATGGCATTTTCAAGGGTGTTTCCTTTAGACTCTCAGGCTGTGTTATGTATGAAAAAAAAGTAACACAGTTCTTCGTTAGGTCCCTGTTCAGCTATTCAGGACAGTCAGATCTTCGAGCAAATGCTTAGGAAGGACAACTTGCACACAGGACGAAATAAAAAGAAACAGGAATCCATGGTGCAGTAAACCAAAACCAGGTCCCTTTTTAAGACTAGTACATAAACACCTCTAATAAAAGAAGAGGACAAATTTTCATTGGACTTTAAGTATTTAGACAGGAATGTTTTAGTAAAAGTTTAACTGCAAAGTACATGCAATTAACAGAAAGCCATCAGCTATTTCTCTGGTATGTAAAAATAGCATTAAGCTGTATTAAATGCACGTGTAAGTATCTCAGTTGCAAGAAAAGGGAGGAGATATGCAAAGCACTCAGATATCAAACAATGATCTGTTGGCCAGATGGAGGAATAAAACAATACATATGCTAAAATTTGGAAAAGTTCTGCTAAGCGTCTGCCAAGGCTCACCCAATCTATTTTAAGTGCTTTTTGATACATTAGCTTAGTGTTTGGAGTTGTACAACTGACTGTTATTACATGGGACCAGACAGCAGTGAAGCGCTGGTGTGCAGGAGCTCCCTGACGCTGGAGCAGCTTCCCAAGCATCCGACCAGCACCCTCGTTCAGCCAAGGGCCACATCAGATATTCACAGGCTGCTTAACTTTGCATCTTTTGCAGGGAAAAAAACCCAAATAAAACAGACCAGGAGCGATTTTCCAGGGTTTAGCGAAGGAATTCCTTGAAAACCATAATTTGATTAAAGAGCTCCCGGGCAGACTGAGGAACGAGTGTAACTGTACAACTGATTTAGCAGAAGGTTCCTCGAACACAAGAGTGCCGTGGCAGACGGTGGGTGCGGGCGACGCAAAGGAGGCCCCACACCCGCATCTGAGAAGCACGAACAATAAAAAATGCTTGATAAGGCTTAAAACTGGAGATTAGCAAAGCCAGGTCTGAGTCACGGCTGGTGTTTTTTCAAAGCTGGTCACAGAGAAGTGACTCAGACGGGAGCACACGCCGTAACTGGCGGCAGTTGCTTTGGCAGGGGAGCGAGGGCCAAGGGATCAGGCACTGGGACACTATGGGCTGTACCTCTTTGTAATAAATGGAGATGGCCAGGACAGTGCCCTGCTCTGCCTGTGGCACTGTCACTGAACAGCCCAACCAGCCCCACAGCCATCACACCCGCTGGAGGTGCATGGGAAGAGGGAGCCGTGTAGAAAGGGATGGTTTATCGGATACACAGCTGGGCATCTGGGCTCCAGTCTCTGACTCCAACCCGGCTCCACAGCAAGGAAGCTGCATGGAGGCACCTGAGCTGCTCAGACCGTGGGTAACAGCACAAGGGTCGTGATAGGAGTTTGAGAACATGAGGCAGCTAAATACCTTTCGGGAGGAAAGGTCCCAGGAACACCGACTGCTTACAGGAGACTGGATTTGAGGTAACCTAATCTAACTCAATTCTGCTGAGGGTAAAGTATAATGAGCTAAAATCAACTGCAGGGAGCAACTGAGGGGAGTCGACATGGATGAGCAGATTTGATGCTGGCACCAGTGCAGAACGAATGCCAGGACTACACAGAGAGGCTGGCCAAGAGAGGATCAGGCCCTGGGAGCATATGGACTGCAGGCTGAACTGTTTCATCCCGAGCATTAATAATGGACCGAAGTCTGTAATTCTTAATTGTGCTGAATCCTAATGCCTTCATCTAAGGGCCTTGGGATTTTGATGGAGGATCAGCTGGCATGGAAGATAACAACAGTGAAACATGGGGCATTAAGCCTAACCAGCAGATCAGTGGTCTGCCACGCCATTCCTCACACTTCCCTTCAGAGCTTTCTCCAGACTCCTTCCTCCTGCCATGCTGGCAAGAAAAAGTAATTTTAAAATCCCCTTGTTTATCCCATCTATTTTTCCTATGAGATGGCTGCTTGCCTATGTGTAAGGGCAAAACCCAAGCATAGGGCTGTTGGCAGATGGCAAAAGATCTCTTGGACATGTAGCCTTTAACTGCAACCTCTGGTAAACAAGTTGCGTTTCTTAAACTAACAGGTCTGAACCTTAATTAACTCCCTTGTCTGTGTACAGCCTCCACCATCCTGGCTCTGCTGCACTCAGTACAGGACGGTACCAGGGGATGGGGCCAGCACACAGGTGCCCAGCTGCTCCACAGCACCCCCAGACCTCCCAGCTCAAGCCCAAACCGGAGCAACCTCTGCGCACTACAAAGCAGTGATGAATTCTGCACTGTTCTGCTCTCCTAAACCTACTCACAACAGGAATATTCCCAAGCATGCAGGTTCAGGATGCCCAATGCTCACCAGGTTATACAGTCAACAGTCACCTGAAGTGACCGGGCATCCACCCGCCTTGTTTTGCTGTTCTTTTTAAGAAAATAATCCAGTTTCCCCCAAATAAGATGCAGTGGAGCGAGATGGAAAGCGGGTACTGTCCTTGACATTTCTAAGCACAGCAGATGTACTTAACTGGCTCATGTTATTTATTTATTTACTTGTGTAGAGAAACTGCTTGTTTCCGAAGAAACCCAAATGCTGATAAGATGATGAGAGGTTTGCATGCTGGTTGATGGTCTCACTTTCCCTTATCCTGAGTGAATACAAGTATCTATAACTAAATATTTCCCTTAGGGTACTGATGACTGAGGTATGTTTATTGCATTGAGTGAATTTATATATATAATCAGCACAATAAACATTATTAAATTGTCTGAGTAAAATCAAAGCATGAAACACACAGTCAGTGCTGAATTCTAATGATGCTGAATGCCCATGATTGCATGGGGAAAGGATCTTAACAAGCCTTGATTTGAGCTTTGGCATCCGCCTCACAAATCACACGAAATGTTCTCTCTTTAATAGTGCTGAATATTGATAAATGTCTCTGCACGGCACAACAGGGAAGTTGGTCTCTATTGGCAATCTTTACCAAAGTGTGTTTTTTCCTTCTCTACACTCAAGGGTTTACCCTGAATGATTTAATTATAATTTTCCTTGTGTAAGACAAATTAAAGAGGAGAGTAGGAGTGTCATGCCAAAGCAGATTATTTATCTCCTTAACAGATTGCTGTGCACCAAACCCCAGAGCTGCTGCTGCTGCTACTTACAGAAACTGGGCGAAATGTGGGACAAAAGCATAGATGTAATATACATTTAAAGCCCAAATGAATGAAAGCATTAACCCATTATTTATAGCTGGAATTGTTTCATTCCCATGAAAGCCCTGCAGAGCACACAGAAACCGAGAGCAGCACCACAATGCTCCCTGGGCCCTGCCCAGAAGGGAGGATGCCTCCTGCTTTTGAATGCATTTTTGCTTTTTGAGCGTCCCAGGTGACTCTGGCCACCCACCCGCTGTTTGCTTTTTAGTCATAAAGGAAAATTTTCATTGTCCTTTGGCTCCAAGCACAGCAGCCCCACAGTCACCAGTGTCACCAGAGCTGCATCCCCCACAGTGTGAGCAGGACTGCAGCCTCTCTGTGCACAACCCTGAGCCTGGGCTAGCGGCACAGCGACGCGTGGGCACGCCAAGCAGCCAATGACTATTTCTCCTGCTATTTTAAACCCCTTGTTTATAACCAAAATGTGTTTTTACCCAAGATACACAGCAGACCTGCCGCTCGCCCGCTGATTCTAACGCAGGTGCCTCCCGTCTCGCAGGTCTTGAGCAGCCTCCCAACCTGACCTGTGGGATCAGGAACCCCGTAAAGCACAGCCTGAACTATCCCAGTGACATGTGCCAGAGATGACAGTGACGATAGTAACTCCCACATAAGCAACTTGCCTCCTGCTGCCCAGTCCTTCTCAAAAGCCCAAGAGGAAGGGGTTGAAAACAGCTTTACAGCACACCCTAAAAGTTAATGTTACCTGTATGTGATTATTTATTGCTGCTGGGCAGTCGTTATGATAGGGCTGTGCTTAACTGTTAGGACACTTACAGTTTTTACTATGTGCTTTTTATTGTTGGTTAAATCTAAATAAATAGCTCTTGGTTGTATCAAACCAGAGCTAACAGCCACTTGCACAGAAGGTGCAGAAATGAGGGGAGGAAGCCACAACCTAAAAACCTGCCCTGGCCTAGCCGAGCTGTGACTTGTGTGATGAGAGGCAGAAGGGCTGATACCTCTCTTGCGAGCCCTTCCCACAGATCCATCTGACCTGAGCCTGGACAAGGGAGCACCTCCCAGTCTCCTTGTATTTGTTCTGCTGAGCCAGCTGGGTACAAGATCATACATGGATTTCACTGTAAGTCCAGCAAACTCAAGCTCCCATCAGCCCCATGATTTTTTCTAGTCTTAATCTCGGCAATCAAAAAGTTACCAAAACCCTGCTTTGTGCCTGCGCTCTCTCTTTTTTAAGTGCACTAAAACTTCCCCTTCCGTGAGCTTTCAAATATACATCTGATAGCAGAGCACAGCAACTCTTCCCTCTCTGCTCACTCCCCACCCCAAACTCCCTGCCTATAGATAAACTCCCTTTCAGAAAGGAAACCGGTGCAGAATATCTCACCAAGGAGTTTCTGTGTCACATGAAATCCAGGCAGGCACCACAGTGCCTGATGAGACTGCAACAAAACCCTTAAGTGCATCAGGAGGCATTCTCCTGTCTGTAGTCTCCCGCTCTACTTATGGATAAAGATGTAATTCAATCACTGCAGCAAATGGATGGTGTAAACCCTCCATGTACCAAACACAGGCAGGATAAAGCAAAGCCTGTAGCTCTCTTATTTGTATTCCTAAACATATCTATTTTCGTATTTTGATATTGCAGAGAACTCAACAGATATGCAAGAAAAGTATACAGCAAGCTTAACAATACAGCTATTGATTCAGGCACTGAGGATTTTAAGTCTTCTAAACTAAGACAATCTCAAACAACACCATGGCATGTTTATGCCTTCCTAATTAATCTGGAACTTTACTAATAAAAACATATGTATCACCTTGTCTGCAGATCCCAACTGTCTCCAGACCACA
The DNA here is from genome assembly GCF_003945595.2 of Pipra filicauda. Lineage (NCBI taxonomy): Eukaryota > Metazoa > Chordata > Aves > Passeriformes > Pipridae > Pipra > Pipra filicauda. The sequence goes on along the minus strand of NW_024104798.1, from coordinate 703,031 downwards.
ATTACAGGACTCAGACACATGTATTTCCAGTTCTGCTCAACAGCATACACAGAGAAAACTCTTTCTTTGGAACAGATTCCTGTATTTCCACTCCACTGCAAACTGAACTGAATCTGTTTCCTGGGTTAGACTGCCATTAGCAGACAGCATGTGCCTCTACTCACTGAAATAACATCCATCTCACTACATGGGGTTTTATTTTATATACTCGGTAAGAAAAACACGAATAAAAAATTTACTGAAAACTCATAAACCCATCTTGTTCAGCTCTACATGCAGCAAAAAGGGAATTTAATTGTTTAATAAACATCAAATTGTTTTTAGTATCCCATGTAAGTCTTCATGAAAACCACGTCCTTGGCATTTACATGCATTATAAATGTATTCACTGAGGTTCCCCCACATCCTTTCAATGGGTATATAAATGATGCCTTACACACACAGCAGTTCTTCCAACAGTGGGTGTGCTCTCCCTTAAAATCTATCTATTCCCAACAGCACCATTTTCTTAATATCAGAAAGATGTAAGAGGTATTTATACAGCTTCCCTATCAATCTACTCTCAGACCACCAGAAATACAAACTCTATGGCTTAAAAATTCCATTATCCTCTTTCTAATGAATGAAAGGAGGATGGAAAGACAAAGCCATCAGTTTCCATAAAATCCAGCTTTCACTGGTGTCTGCTATAACATTTCTAGATGGGCAAAGGGACTCTCCTGAATGCAAAGGAGCACTGTCCTCTCCATTGCGCCCACTCCTCGAGACCCTTCCTCTCCTCCTCCCTCCTCCTCCTCCAGCAGTGACGCTGAGGCTGCAGCCAACACTGGCACCCACGGCCCCAACGCCTGGGCCTGTCTATCTCACTGTAAGCAAAAGTTACATTGTTAGACACGCCTCAGTGAAATCTGGGGGTGTACAGAAACAAACCTGCAATAAAGCATCCTCTGGAATAAAGCAGAGCCCGCGCCGAGAAGCACATCAACAGACAACCCCTGATTTAAGCCATTTCTTTTAACAATGCAAGCCAAGCAAGTATAAATTAACTCACACTTTTAAAAGCCAAACAATACCAGTTAGCTAATTTTATCAGCACATTAAAAAAAGAGCCACTTTGTTTTTAGAGAAACCTGGTGAACTCAAGCCTACCCTGTCTCATGAAAGCAGGTAAATACAGAGTAAAAAAAGAAAATGCAAATGTGTTAGATGAGATGGGGCACCAAAATTTGGCAGAAAAATTAATACTATACTGACCAACAGATTTTATTCTTCACCTCCAGCATGCAAACCCAAAGCACATCAAGAGCACCATCACCCCGATGCAAAACTCAAAATACTCCCCAGCTTACAGTCTTTACACTTCCCCCAATACGCTTATCCAATGCACTTCTAATTAGCTAATTGTACCCACATTGATCCAATTAACAAGCCATAAAGATGTGAACAAAAGGAGCATATTCTGCCCAGTAGAGACTCTATTCAACCACGCCAACACCAGACAGAGCAAGCCGCGGAAGGACAAAACCGAGGCCAAGGCTGTTGGCCACCGCTCCCGTTCCGCCATCGCTTGGAGATGCCCAGTGTGGAACCCCCCCCCAGGGGACCTACCTCTCCCGTTTAGGAGTGTGGACTGATAGCTGTCCATTAGTTGAGGCGTGTGGGTTGATGATTAAGGAGGTCTTGGAGGGCGCGGAGGAGGAGACGCAGGTGGTGGACAGGTCCAGGCTGCTGTGGTTGTTGCTGGCTGCCTCCTCCGCTGTGTGCGAGCTTGTCACTTCCTTCCAGAGCTGCTGCAGTTCTGTTGGAATCATGCCTGAAACAAACAAATTGGATAATTAAATCAATTAACAGCTAATTCGGCCGTCTTCAAACAGTAATTAAATCAAAGAGTCAGTAAACAAAGCCTAGTGTTAGTTTTGCCTGTGTGTGTTTTTGCGCATGTATTTTTTTTTTTTTAATAACTAAATGCTAATACTGAGCACAGCACGGCTCTGCCACGCTCTGGTGTGACACCTGCAACACTCATGTAATGCAAAATCGGGGGGGTTGGGGGGGGGAATCCATACAACAGCACACCCACCCAAAACACCATGTTAATTATTAATTTTTTTTGCAATCCTTAGACCAAAAGGCCCATATCCAGAATCCCTACACAGGCAGAAATTCCCCCAGCACTCACAGCAAGGTTGACAGCAAAGGTGGCCAAGGGCTACTCTGCGGTCAGCTAAAAAATTCAATTTCTTTCTTTTTCCTCAATTTTCATTTCCTTTTTTTTTTTAAGGAAAGTGACTACTTTCTAACCTGTTATTAAAAACAAGGAAGGTCTCAGGGAAAAAAATACTCAGCTTTATTATTATGACAACATGAACCACAATATGACTAATTTTGTGCTTAAGTTTTAAATGATGACAAATAGCTTTGTTATTAAATACAGTTTTTATTAATCACTTTTAGACATAAATTATGAATTCATATTGTCTTCCTGAAATGCTTTTCAAATTTTAACAGTCAAATTGATTATACTATGATTATTTCATTAACACACCTATCTTTCTCATTAATTTTGGTTTCTCGAACTGCTCACTTAATTGATGGATGTGTCTACCGAAAAACTGTGTAACTTTCTATACAAGTAACACTATTATTACTGTCATTTCTTAGATCAATGCTAATGAGCCATTCAAAAGTAAAACGAAAACAGAAAATAAGCTTCAAGAAAAAAATAATAATAAAAAATTGTATTTTTATAAATGTCCCAAAGTGGACACCAGGGTTAGGAGACAACATTCAAGAACTAATGCAAGAGAAAACTGCAAACTCCAGTGGGCCAAACGGAAAGGGAACCATGCGCTCAAGCTGAGATCATGCTTTTGGATAAAGCTGATGTTTGTGACATGATCAAACAAGTCAAGTTTCTCTCACAGCAGACTATTTCAGTGCTCCTTCAGAGAAGGCCATGGGAAAAAATTAGCAGTAGAGACACGTCACTCAAATATTCAGGGGAAAAAAAAAATAATAATAGCCAGTGTCTGTGTGTTTTTAAAGAGGTTTCTCATCACTGTGCTTCCAGCTCATCGTTTGGGTGACTGTTCATTGTTTCACCATGTTGTAGCACTGGAGCTATCCTAAGGAAACCTGCCATTTTCTGAGTGTACAGCAGCAGCTCACGCAGGCATGTACCTCACCCAACCTAAGGTACTGAAATAAAAAAAAAAAAAAGAGGCAGTATGCATTATATTCATTTGAAACACATAATAAAAAATGCCAAGGTCTAAATTTAATTTATTTTTGTCATTTAGAATACAATGGATAGATAATCATCTCAACGTGATCAGCCAAACATCTTTACTTTGCTAAACTGTTAAAGATTTTAATTATGCTAGCTTTGGAGAGCACTGGTCTAATGAGGCGATAGACTCCAGAGAATCTAAGTGGTTAAGAACTGTGAAATGAGTCTGATAGGATTTTTTTTATATTCACCGTGGATCGTTTGCATATCAAAGAGGAGTAAATTATTGCACGACAGACCAATAACCTTCCCCGCCTTTCCCAGAGTAGCATTAACAAAAACAGTTGGTCTCCGGTAACGGGTTCACTACAAAAAAATGCTAAAATCCTTAAGTATCTGCAATTAATATATATTATGGAAGAGGCTTCAATTTATACATTAAGTGATCAGATATTCTTAGGACACATCCGCTTTTCTAAAGCCACGTCATTTTCCTTTCATCAGCCCCAAATGCCAATTATATTTTGATGGATTTTGTCCCAAATGAGCATTTAGTTATTAGACATATTCAATTATTACTTGTCCCCTGAAATTAAACCTCCGAGCAAATTAAACAAAGAAAAAGGTCAGTACACAAGCCTGTGTCCTGTTTTGCTGTGTGGGGGCTATTATTTTCAAACACCTTGAGAAGTGACAGTGTGGGATGTATTTTTAGCCAACATGCTTGACAGGACTGTCTGTGCACTAACAATTACCTGTGAGCACGGCTGACCCTTACACACTGTTTACTCAATTGAAACAATAGTGAATAGACTTGTCTGTTGATGATAACATATTGATATGAGACCGTATGAGCCGACACCTATTTTTATTTTCCAGAATAAGCAAATAGGGAAAGAATAACTGGACTTTTTTTTTTTTTTAATCTCGATTTTTGCAGGTTTTTAATTAGATACAGGCTAGCATCCATGCTCTTCTCCCCCTTCCCCTTTCTCCTCTCCTCCTGGTCACTTCTGATCTACTAATCTCATAACCCAAGAAAAAGCCTGAGTTACAGCCATTAAAACAGACGTGATATTTATACCTCACTGTAGATCCCCTAGAAGTCAAGGTGTTTGCTCTAACTTCCTATCCAAGTGTAACTCACATTAGCACTAATGACAACTACAGCACAGATGGAAAGAAAAATATAATATACTCAATTGTGGGGGAAGAAATACTGGAGATAATAAGGATTTTAGGGTGGGCTACATTAATCTAAAGAGCTAACTGTGATGTCATACATGTCTGCACGCAACCCCTTGCCAAAAAAATGATTACATCACCTGATTAATAAAATAAAATTAAAAATAGCCTCTCTCCTCCTTCTCCAAATTTAGTTCTTTTAGAATAATTCTAGGGAGAATTCCTGACTAGCCTGTCAAACTGGGCAGCTGAAAGGTGTGCTCATCACTCATCCAGCAAAATGGTTAAATAAAATAATAGAACAAATGGTAAAAGCAAGTCAAATAGATCCACGACCACTCTCAATAAATTATGTAATTTACCATTTAACAGTTTCATTTTAACAGCGAGAGCTAAATTTCAAGTCAGATTCCCAGAACCGTGCTGCAATTACCCGAGATCACTGCTGCCAGGGCTGCAACTTCCTACAGACCAAGAACAGGATTCAGACCTGAAACTGCCAAATCTACAGGAGCAATCAGGCACCCAGATGTCTCAGTCCTATTATTTTCACTCGCTGGTGATCTGAAGTGTGATTTGCAGTTTCATTTTGCAGACACTAAAGATCTCACTCTCGCAGCTCAGTACACTGCTGAAATGGGGTTTATTTTTAAATTGCTGCTATGTACAGATGTAAAATCTAGATTATAGAAGTGTCTAAATACTAAGCAGCAAAGATTACACAAATATAACATTAAAGGATGTGTTATTTTATGCAAGACAATAGGCAAGCATTGAAAACTAAAAAGAAACTAAAATACAGCTTAAACAATCTATTAGTTCTGAAAACATAACGAAAATATCACTTATGAAGTAGCATTCTCTCCTTGGAAACATTTATTACTATTACAGATACTTAAGAATAAATGCAAAATGCTTTTAACCAAATTCACAGCTACAGTTACTAGAGGGATGATTTTATTTCTTTTATACACACATTTACAGTATTTGTCTCAGTCTTGCAAACTGTTCTGAAAACAAAAGGGCAGGAGAGATGTAATTTTTTTTTTTAAATAAGAAGTGTCCATTACCAATTATTTTAAACTATAGCCCTGGTTCTTCATTGCATTTTTCAGGACAACTAGTCCCCTTGATTATGAAAGAAAATGTAGGCACAGGTTTAAAAAATGTATGTTGTGGGGACAGTTGACAGATTACTGCTCACGGAACTCAATTTCCCAACCCCAGGTATCACCGGCTCAAAGACAAACAGAGTTGCTCAACCTCTTTGTGTCCTTGTACCTCCATACCCAGGTGACCATGTTCAAGCAAGCAGAAAGTTGATTTAAACCTCATAATGACATCAGTTTTAAGCCATCATCTCTCTGATAAAAAAGAATAAAATATCGTGCTGTATTGCAACCTGCCTGAAAAGTCTCCAGTCCCTCTTTGCTCCCGGCTCCCGCCGCCCCCAACACTCGCAGCTCATTTCCCTGCCAGAACCAGCCCTTTCTGCTTATGTTTATGTCGTCTCCGGCGTGCAAGTCAGCACCCCTCAGGTTTTAAATACGCTCCTTGGTGAGGACTAATAGTTGCACTACCCTGCTCACCATATCAATCAATGCCACGACGGCTGAATTACCTACTGGTGTCTCCGATGTGTTACCGCACAGATTACACTTCATGCATCACCACATTCATTTCTTTCACATTACACATGAGCGTGTCTTGTCACTGCCCAATTGCCCTCCTTTGGACAGCTTAACTGATGGACTACACAATGAACCTTACCGAGCCAACTTAATAGTACAGGAGCTGTGGGAAAAATTAGAAAGGTTGAAGCTTTAGTCTGGTGGGTGTGTGGGAACAGCCTGGGATGCTTCCAACAATAAATCTGGAGCGTAATTAATGCACGTTACAACATTCTGCAAGCATAAATGGCATTTCATCTACGTGCCCTTTTTCCTGGACTCGTTTCACGCCTTCTCCTCATCACACTGCGCGTCAGTGGTGACTGACCAGGTACCACCCCAGGCTGGATCCTGCAGCTCCCACTCGGGCACCATCTTCCCAAGTATCACTCTCTGACTCCTGCACAGCACTACTTTAGACCAGGTGTCCCGCTCTGGGATGCTGGAAAGCTAAACTGAGTCTTGCAGAGGGAGGTGTCAGGTCCCCAAAAGCTCAGTCTCTCAAGATGGGAGTTAAGTGCTCAAATACCTTCCTGGGTCTGGCAAAAACAATTCTAAATAAAGCATGTCAGCCACACAGCAAAGCAGGCTCCACTCCCTAGTCTGGTCTCTGTTTATCCATGTAAGTTAATATTCACCAGCCACCTCACTCTCCTTTTTGCAGCTATGCACGCTGTAAAAAAAGGAGGGTGAAGAACAGAAGCAATTTCATCTCATCCCCTCCATTTAACTGAACAGAGCTGAATGTAAATTCATTATATGATTTAGAAACCAGGAACAGCCCTAAGGCTGCTTGGAAGATCCCAAATCATTCAGCATGGGCTGACTCAAGTTTTTAAGGTGAATGTTCAAATTTATTATAGGGCAACGAGAGGCAAAGGCAGGATTATTCAGAAATACACAGCAGCATCATTGATGATGCCATGGCATGTCTGAGCCATGTCAACTCTGAACACTCTGCCTTAACCACAACAGCCATAGCTCAGGTAAGTCTGTTAAAATGTCCCAAGGCTTACAGACAAACCCAGTTTAAGAAATAAAATTATAAATTTAAGCCACAAAAAGAAAAAAGAGAATAAAAACCCCATGTTATAATCACTGTCATAAGTATTGTGATTTAAGTAATGCTTTCATTGTATCAGTGTCTTAAAAAAAAAGGAAAATAAATTGGGATTTCAGCAAAGCAGTAACTTCTTGAAGAGTGCAGGACTGAATAAAGACGTAGGAGGATCTAATTGTCAATAACACCATTAAAATTAAATGGAGTTAATCCCAATTTGCCTCATGTGGAGGGAGGAATGAAGCTGTGAAGCACAGAGGCAGTAACACGAAGGCCGTGTAAGCAGTCGTGGAGAGCAGTGCCCCTCTCCCTGGCAGCCACAGCCAAGGGCACTGAGATCTCTCCAGCTCGGCAGTTGTGGGTCAGAACCACCCTGAGCCAGCCCTCCATCAGGCTGGAACCAGGAACAGCCCAATAAACACATCTGGAAAAGAGAAACCCTTAGGCATGAAACTAGCACCAGGAATCGATGCAGACTCCTCCTGTGAAGGATTTCAAGCCCAGGTGAGTAGAAGTGGTAGCTCTATTGCTATGCTAACTGCCTGTGACCTCCAAACCCCCTGCCAGCCAGAGCAGCACATGACTGCAGCACTGCCCCTCTCCAAAAATATTTTTATAATGCCCACCCTGTCCGTCAGCATCTTTCCATGCTTATTATTTAATGAGCCTATGAGCTCTCTCTCTCTCGCTCTGCCTGACAATTCCATGTGAGTGTGCACAAATGCCATGGCTTTGCCACCTCACCTACCTTGTGCAAGGGGTTGCAAAGGCAGAGTAGGCTGCCCGGGCTGGATTGTCAGCAGCCCCTGACGCTGCAAAGACAGGAGGTGCTGCTGCTGCAACTGCTGCATCTGTAAGAGCTGCTGCTGAAAGGCCAACTGCTGTGTGGCCACTTGCTGCTGCTGGGGCTGGAAAAGACAAAAAAAAAAAAAAAAAAAAAAGTAAAAATGCACATTTGTCAATACAGAGCAAAGCAGAGGAATTACAGAGCTCCCTGTCTCAAAACACTTTAACTTCTGATCACAGTCACCCGGTATCAAGGCCAAGCCAGCAAGCCCACCACCACCTTTGTCAAAGAACCCAAGGTATGCTTAGATGCCAGAGCTAACCACAGAGCTACAGATTCCCATCTCCATCGGTCACTTTAATCCTACCTAAATCCCTCCTGCCACCCCAATTAAAAATGTTTGCAGCGTTTCTTGCTCTGTGTGGTTGTGTTTTACCCCAGAAGTGGCTGCATTTCAGTGGTGGGTAAAGCAAGCACTGCCGGCAGCTCTTAAAAGTCCTGGGTAATTCTTCGAGGCAAGGAACACGTCTAAGGTGAGAATCACACCCTACCATCACATCACACTTAGATGTAACGAGAAACAACCCTGCACTGTGCTCTGTTTGCTCATTCAAGGGTTGTCTCAACTATTAAAGCAAAACGACTGGCTTAATTTATGGTGTTTTATACTTACTCTCCCTTCTTCATCCATCAAGTCCCACAATACTTTCTGTTATGCTGGAATTATTCTGTGCTGTATTTAAGGCTGCTACTTCTGCACTTTGAAATTTTTAATTATTCTCACTAGAAAGAAGATGGAGTTGCTTTACTCCACAGGGATGTGAACCTTGAACCTTCGAGGTGTAAAAGAACATGTTGCTTTTCTCACTACTGTACCCGGAGAAGCTTTTAACTACTCTGTTTATCACTTCTGACATAAATAAATGAGAAAAAATCAGACCTTTGAAGAAGAAAAACTTCATCTAATATTGTTAATTAGCCATGACAAACGATGAAATAACATTGTAAATCTTTCATAGAAACAGCCACTAGATTTTAATTACACACATTCATAATTTAGCAAACAACATCTTACTTGAATGTGAGTGTTTAATATGTACAGTACTCCAGGCTTCAGAGTCCTTAATTTTGTTCAGTTAAGGAAGCCTCTAGGTTTTGCTTCCATGCTCATCTTGTATTTTATTTGCTTTGTTCTTTAAAATCCATGAAAGGCTTTGCATTTTGATAAATATCTTTTTATTTATTGTACAATGACAGGAGGAAAACTTTTGTTGTGTAAAACATCAATACATCATGCCAGTGTTTAGCAGTTCCTTGTGCTAGCCAAAAAAAATTAATGTAGATTTCCTTAGTAATTATCTGAGTGATAGAAAGATAATACAGTGCAGTAGTACAATAAATAGAAGGAAATTATCTAATATCCCTAATCTGCTAGGAATCATATCAAGGTGGAGGTCTTATACACATTATGGCTAACAATTATGGAAAGAAAATTAACTCTTACCAAACTGCATACTTCCACAAACAAAACCCAGCCAGATCCCAAACTTTTTGTCACCCTTCCTTGACACCAAGCCAGAGGATCACTGGCCCCATTCCTTACTGGTGTTACACAGAGAAAAAGTCCCAGCAGAGCCACTGGAGCAGGACTGACAGACACCAGCCAGGGATTTGACCCCCACCTTCTCATACCACCACACCCCATCAACCTTAATACTGCAACAAACTTTATACCCACAACTCTGACAGTCAGTCATTCTAATTATTTTATTTATAAATGTATCTTATTTCCAAGAAAATCGAGGACTTCAAGAACACAATTAAACAAATAGGTGTTCGGAAATTCTGAAACACAGAGAGTTTTCATTTCTTTGCAACAGCTTGCTCAGACACATCCAGTTGTTGCAACCATGTGTCACAGCAGCAGATGCAAACAGGCCCCAGCAACAGTTATATTAAGAGTTAAACTAATGTTTCCTTCCATAAGTATTAATTTTGAAATGTATGTACTTAATATAAATATATATACTTAATATATTTACACATATATATAATAAATGGTATTACATAAAAATCTAGCTGTAATAAGCTGTGTTTTACCTATTTGCCATCTGAGTGTAAAGTTAGAACGTGGTTTCTTTTAACAAAAAAAAGCCCTTTATATAAATTGACTGATGCCCGTTTGGTTGTCTTCTCAGCTATCCTCAGAAAAGCTCTTGAACACTCTCTACTTTGAAAAGCCAGGATATAAAAGTATACAAGGCCCATTGTCCAAGAAAGAATTTAAAAGCAAGACACGTTGCCAAACTGCGCTCCCCACCCAGTTACCAAACACAGGATACAAGGCAGTTTGTTTACTTCTCACAATTGAATGCATACAAAAAAGGTCTCGGTGCAGTCCTGTTGTCAGGTCAGTAGTCAGTGTTAAAATGCTGAAATATCCTGATAAAACTTGCATTTTTGATCCCCTCCCTAAAGCTTCTGTCAAAGGTCTGTTTTCCTTTCTTAGGTTACTCCCTACTGCCTAACATAAACTGTCACACTGCCGGAGGACAAACGGCCCTGTTCTTAAAACAGCTCTCTCCGTCCAGCGCCGCGGCACCAGGCGGGATCCTCCGCAGCCCCCTCGCCATGGGGAGCCCCGATTTGCCAGAGGAGGACAGCCTGGGGGGGCACAGGGCTGAAATCCCACATGACACCTCTCCCCCTCGCTGTCGGGCACCGCTCACCCTCTGCTACACCGCGCAACCCTCGAGTAAAACCCGCCAGGAACCTCACTGGGGTCCGCCTGTTCTGCTCGGGGGCCAGATCCTTTTGACCAACAGGGCTTGGGAGGTTTGTTGTGTTTTTCTTCTTTCACGACAGTACAATAGGACAATGCACTCACAAAATGACTTGGGGGATGCCATACATGAATACACTTGTTCCATCTGTCAAGGTACACGCTTGGCCCTCGTTAGCACGGCAGCTGCCGGCCCCTACCACGGCACTGCCCGTCAGTTTTCAGTTCGAGAGGGAGGGGAAGAAAATAAAATCATGAAAGAACACCTTTTCCATGCTAATTTAGCAAGAATAAACTCCTTAAGCTGGGCTGAACAAACCTCTGGGGTGAAATGAACGTTGAAACGGGCCTATACTAAAACCATCAGAAAAAACCCCCTAAACCCCTAGAAAAAGCTGAAGAGACTTGGGTCCTTGTTCTTTTCCCAGCTATCGTGTTAAAATGCTCTTCTTGAAACAGGAAGGAGTCCTTTCTTATTGTTGCTTTCGCTAGTGTAATATCAGAAGTGTGACCACAGTAAATCAGTGTGTTAGATATTGAAATGCCATCACATTGTCTAACTTCCCTTCTTGTCTTTTTTAACACAAAGTATTTTTTTTCTTTAAGCTCCGAGCCCTCATCTTTGTGTCTGAGATGCTCTCCTGTCTGACAACAGCAATTTAGAAGAGTTAACTTTTATCGTTCATTCTGCTGTGTAACTTTCCCCTTCAAATTTCTTTATCTGCCCTCTGAGCTCATCTGAACTTTCATGTTCTCCCAGCATGCAGGCTTGCATTCAAAACTATGTCTAATAGACCAAATAAGAGGTTAATAAGAAGTGGCAACAGAAAGAAAAAATACAATCCCTGGTAACTGATAAGAATGACAGTGGCAGCCCTTTATTGTTTGTCTTCAAATATAGAGTTAAAGATCTTTAAAAAACTAAATTTTGACGCCTTTGAAAAGAAAGAAGCACAAAATAACAACAGGGGGTTATTGCCTGCCAGCCACAGGGGAGAAGCTCCATAATTCTTATTCTCCCTTTTGAAGGCTGTTAGAAATCTGATTCAAAAAAGCAACAGCAGAAGGAGAAAGCCTCTTGAGGCTATCGCCATTTCCTGTGATCATGCATAATGCGTTTCAAAAGTGGGTTTTTACCAATTCTGTTGATCAATTGCACCTCCTTCATATTCCCTCTTTTTTCTGCTGTGTTTACATCTGATGTGACTCAATGACAAGCGCTGTCTGAGACTGTGAAACAGACCTGTCATGTTGATTTATGGGCGCATCAAACCACGACTTGTCCAAACTGAAGCTCGCAGTTCATTAATTAGAGAGTTGTGACTTTGAAGTCAGCTTTCAGACTGTGGTTTTTAACATTTGGCTTAATTTATATGCTCTTGAATGTGGATCTCTAAGGAAAAAACTGAAATTCCCTTCTTGTCTTTGAACTTCTTTTGACCGCACAATAATCATTTCTTTGTCCAGAGTGATGCCTGCATCCCAGAGTCATTAACGCGCATTGAACTGCCACTGATGAGTAAGCCCTACTGAATTAGAAAAACAGCCAGCAAAACAAAGCTGAGAGCATTCTGCACAGTGATATCTCACAATTACATGCCTTCCCTCCCTGTGCCATTTCCATTTTAATTACTGTTAGTCCTTTAGATTTACATTTTAGACACTTTTTAATCTGTTCCCTTTTTATTATAGTGGCGCCCGTAAGCGCGCTATGGCTAAGGTTGTGTCAGCGTTTCCATTATAAACCCCCCTGTTTTCAGGGGTTTATAACTCAGCTGGAAAAATTCACTCTGGGTTAAAACTTGGCACAGGTGGCACGATTTGCCGAAATTTCAAGGGGGCTGGGGCACAGAAATTGGTGTGTGCTTTGAGCAGCCCCCTCCTTGTCAAGTGACACAAGCGCTGCCGCTATCGCAGGACATCACTCAGCATCTCATGCCAAGAGGCAGCTTTCTAGGATCTACCTAAGCCAGAACAGATGTCAGATTAAAGCAGGAAAGTCTCAAACTCCCCAAAAATTAGGAAGTGAGCCCGGTGCCTTTAAAAAAAATGTAATTGCAGCAAAATTAAATTTAAGCACACAAAAAGCAACAAAGTTTAGGATGTGACAGGTATTTTGAAAGGGAAGTGTATTTAAAAATGGACAGGCAGAGCTACCCTGGCCTGTCCCCTTCTGCCATGGACCATGGTGGCATCAGAGTGAGGTCTCCTGCCACCTCTTCTCCATGTCACCACCGATACCGCTCAGTGCAGCTGTGAAGAGCATCCAACCAGAACCTCTGTAGTTGGAAATTACAAGCACAAACTCAACGTCTCTCAGCATTTTGCCCTGTTTAGAAAGGACAGCACCATATCTGGGCCTGCTGCCTTGCCCCCTCCCCTCTACACCATAACTAACTTCCCAAAGCACTCTCCCAAGATACAAGTCTAGATGCTTGCTCCAGGACTCATACCAAGCAGCAAGGCCTGGTCCCCTGCTATAAAATATGTGGCAGCGAGCAAATGGAAAGCACAAGAAAACACAGGCGAAAACAGGACAATAACTCTAAATCTGAAAGCTGAGGCCTGATAGAGTCAGTTCAGTTGTGCAATCATTTATAAGATGAATGACAGTTTAATAGCCACTAGACAGTCCCCAGGGATCTGTGGTTTGAAAGTAAAATGGGTATTGTCTGTACCTCTTTAGGCTGTTTTCCAGCATGTTGTTGCTGTAAAAGTTGAAGCTGCAACTGTTCCTGTTGTTTCTTATAAAACTCTTGAAGCTGCTGCTACAAAGAAAAGGAAAGATGGTAAGTAACAAAGTGGAGAGCCAATTCAGTGTCCCTTTTGGTGTAACACACAAACTGTGATTTGAAAAATAGCATCCTTTTATCTGTAATGGTCTGACCTTTAGTTTGAAACTCAACAATAAATTCAGTGCACACTGACTATTCTTGGCATTATCGTTTGAAAAGTAATCTCCAAAATGAACTGATGAAAAACATACCATTTTCTACACAAACTAATTAAAATAAGGCAAGGAATGACCTTTGATTGTAACAACAAAGCCAAAATGCCCTTGCTGAGAGAGCCTGGCGAATCTCTGTTGTGAAACACACATGCTTTCTAAATGATAGGGTTTGACTGTATTAAGTGTTGTTCAATACATGCATAGACATCCTGGGAAATGCTCTCCTCCTCCCGCTCCCCAGATGTGCACCGTGCAGGCAGCGTTCCGGTGTGGGCAGGAGGGAGCCTGGGAGCCAGGAGGGAGCAGGCAAGGTTGGGCTGGGCTGGATGCTGACACCCACCCGGGGTCTGTGAGACCCTGCTGTGCCAAACCCTATGATAACGGAGCCTCGGGGCTTGTCGGTGGCCAAATTCCAGCTGAGAAAGGACCATGGGCTGTGAGAAGCACGTACACACCACACGAGATATGTTGGTGGAAATCAAACAGATTAAGGCTTGACAACCTCTCCACTTTTACTGCCACCGTTTCCATAGTCCTTTATGGTTCCAGATGGACATAACGAGGTCTAAACTGGGAAGCACTGCCCTTCTACCTTGTTTATTCCAATTAGTCAGGGCACACACCAAGCTTTCCGAGGGATGCAGGCAAAAGCAACAGGGACATCTGCCGAAGTCCTGACACTTAAATATGCATCTGTATTGTTTAGCTGATCTTGGAAACAACTCCTAGCACTGCTCCCTGGATTTGTTTCCAGCAGCTATTTCTAGAATTAAAAACAAAAGAGCAGTCAGTTCAGCTCGGAGCATGGATGCTCCAAGGTTTGGACCTGAGATGTGGGCAGCTTCCTTCCCCAGGAGTGTTTTGGGGGGCAAAGCCCTCCAGAAGCCATAGGGGCCATCTGAGCAGCTGTTAAGGAAACAATTACCTGTTGAAGCATGAGTGCCTGCTGCTGCTGGAGCAGGACTTGGAGTTGCTGGGGAGTTAGCACTTGTTGCTGGAGGATCTGCTGCATTTGCTGGGGAGTGATCACTTGAGGTGTCATCATAGCCACCGACACTGGAACCTGAAGGCCAAGATGAGAGAAAGAGGGGGTCAGAGAGCATCCCTGTGGCTCCTCCAGCATCCCCACGCCGGGGGAATCCCACACCTGGCATTGAGGGAGCCGAAGGCAAGAGAATCCTTACAGCCCACCTCAGCAGGAACAAAAGTACTGTCTACACTTTCCTGGTGATTAAATTCCCCTTTTGCAAAACATTAGTGGATGGAAATTCTTTAAAGCAAAAGCAGTATGGTAAAGATTAATTTATTTTTACAAGAAATCTGCAAACGGGTCCTTTCCCTCCTAGAAAGTCCTTGCTTCCCGTACAGAAATCCAACAGCCAAATATCCTACACTGATGGGATCTAGACCCTATTACAACTGGTTTTTAAGAAAATTGAAGGAAGGCTCAGTGATGTGAATAACAGCACTAGACTCCTATGCAATTTTTACAGAAAGGCCCTACCACGATGTCTTTACCATTCCATATTCACCCAGCATACAGATGTCTTCAATTCTTTCATATTATGTGAGATACCATTAAAAGCCGCTTTCCATGACATTTCAGTGACAAACAGCTACAGTGATGAACTTGATAGCATTTCATATTTGCAACTGTTAACACGTTTCTGCACGGGCATCTTTGCAAGGAACCTGTACACTGTATCTGAAGGATGATGTCTTGTTCAGATAAAACACTGACATTAAAATGACAGGCTGTCTTGGCCAAGGTTACACAAATTGTATTCAAGCGGATACCTAATGACAATGCTATGAATTCTGCAAGCTTTCTAGAATGTAATTTAGCTATTCAAAATAATCACTGCACTTGTGTTTAATTTGAAGACTACATGAGAACCATTTTGTCAGTCCCAGTAATGCAAGAAGACTATTTCCCTAGAAACCCACCCCTCTACCCTCCACCCCAAAAAAGGAAAAGAAAAGGAGGGGAAAAAAAACAATAGAGGAAAAGACAAAACCCATATGAATTTTAACAGTAATATTTAAGCACCTTACTTTTCTATAGTTTCAAATCAAATACATGACAGCACAAAACTAAAAGCAGTAAAGGATATACTTTGCTAAAAAGGATCTCCTGTCATCCCATGTATTACAATAAAAGGTAATAATATGTTTAGCACTTTTTCTGTGCACCACTTTCTAAAAAATCCACAGACAATAGCTGATCAGAAGATAAAGGAGTTTAAAAAAAACCCTCCCAGTGTAGTAGTAAGCAAGAGAGAAATGCAGTATTAATTTTATGTAACATAATGTCTTAATATGCAGTTTATCTTGACTTTTTCACATGATTTGTCCTGTCATTTGCATAGCAAGCTCTCATTCCTAATTTCACAGTCATTATGCACTGATGTCCTGATTTCTCAGCATCACTAATTTTGATGAACTAAAAATGGTTCCTGAAGGTCAGATGCATGTACACTGCACATCTCCCCGTGTTGTTGTGTACATGTCGTGTGCCAGGGACAGACACTGCCTCAAAAACACTTGCCTGAGCAAAGCCTACCAAGGGCTCGCACGCCTCCGACATCCCATTAAAGCAGACACGGCGAGGTCCTCTGAGCATTCCCCATGGCACAGCGCGTTCCCACACAGCTAATGTGGATCAGGTTGGTGTGAACGCAGGCAAACGGAGATTTAATTATGGGTCAAATGCCAGAAACCACCGAAACCAGGGGCCATTTGCCCGTGGCCTGCGCCGCTTGCCCGCACCTATGGGAAAGCCATCAGCTCTGAGGACACTGAGTCATCTGGATGGGTAATCCCATTAATTCAGAATATCTTAATCCGTACCCTTTTAAAAACTTTTCTGGGAGTACAGAATTATTTAATTAAATCCTGCTGTCACTATCTTCACCCCAAAGCGTGACTCACCTTCATTATTCTCATCCCCAGAGAAGTTTACTTTACCCTGGGGTTTGTACTACCTCTCATTGAAGTTGGACCAAGCAAACAGAAGAGGAAGCATGTTTAAGTATGTTTTCTGTGCCCTTCTTGGAAGATAGACAAGACAAATACTGTTCAGTCAGATTTATGACGACAAGCGGGGATACAGACAGGAATAGGGTGGGGTGCTGTAAACCCTACACATCGGTGATTAATCTGAAGGGCCGCGTTCTGCCGTCAGCTGGGCAGGGACAACTCCCATTCACTTCCATGGCCTTTATGCACGTTTATCTTGGGACAAATCTGACAATTGGGCCCTATCTTTGAAAAGCAGCCACGTACCTTCCAGTGAAGAATCTCTTAGCTGCAAGAACAGAAGCACTTAACCAGAAAGAAAAGAGCAGTAATATATATATATATGGCACACAGTTACGGAGTGCAAGTACATAAAGTACAAGTTTGCATTGGCCCGTTCAACTTCATTTTACCATCTGAAACCACATTTTCACACCACACCTGCACTCCTAAAGAAGGTGCTGCCTTCCATTTATAAACACAACTCACAGCCACATTTAGCCAAAGCCTGTACTTCAGTTTGTCACGAAAGCAGCTTACGGAAACCTTGCACAAACAAATTCAAATAAACCAGAAACTACGGTGTTAAAAATGACCACGCACATCCCGGACGAGCGTGGGCCCACATAGAGTCTGAGGACTTTAAATAGTTAAGAATGATGGCCCATATATCCACTCTCTTAACTCCCAACGTCCAACTTTTCCATGTAGCTAGTCCCTGGTAATACTAGGAATCAAAGGGCATGCAGCACCAGCAATAGGCTATTATAGCCCACACTTTATTACCCATTACTACCGAGGTCATTAGCGGTAAGAGTGATTGTACCGGTCTTAACCTATTGATCATTGTAACTACTATCATTTAATCCCGTGTTGAATGTCTGGAAAGCTGCTAAAGGCACACAAGAGAGAGTGCTTTAGCGATGAGAAATATAGCCAAAGCTTGGAAATTACACTTTGATTCATAAAATCTAGCCAGTGGTTTAAATCAATAGTATTTAAAACAGTCATGTAAGTTCTTAACTACAGCTCTCTTAATATTTATGGGTCCCTTTTTGAGTGTATTCAGTCAAAACTAAACTTTATTTTAGATACTGTGCAATATACTTTACATTATGTTAGATAAAAAATATTTATTTCTGATATTTTGTCTGATAGTAAGTGAAACCTAAATCGAAAGCTATAAATTCATTTTAGATTTCTATCTCTCAGATGTCAACTTAAATGTGTTGCCAAAAAAAATTAGAAACCAACTTTAAAAATGACTTAACTGTTTAAGTACATGAAAATGAGCGTCTTTTATGAGTTAACAATGAATCACAGAAGGCAGTTTATGAAGAACTAAAATAATTCTGTCTTACTGCCTTCAGGGAGTTGAAGTTCAAATTAAACTACTGGCAGATATATTTAAAGAATGCTAAGTTAGCATGCAGAGAAGAAATCAATCTTTTATTTTTTCTTTCAAGTTGTTTATTTCTATTTTGCACATGAAACATGATTGTTGTTATTGATATGATTAATGAACTACTTTTGGTATTGTTGACTGATAACAATAGGGTGTGGTAGATACCCAGCTGCATGTAAACCTGGCAGCAAAGGTAAAAATACAGCTGCAATTTGGCTTTGGGAGCTGTGCTAGTATGGACCTGCTGACATGCTAATACCATCAACGGCAAAAAATGTCTTTAATACTCACAATTGTCTTCAGACACTGTTTCTCCCAGGGTTCTGCCTGCTGCTCCTCCAGATCCCCCAAAGCCCTCCCGTCCCCCTCAGCCCCCTCCGTGACTCCCCCATTTCAAGCCCTGCAAACACACCATATTTTGGACCAAGGAAAACTTCCACAAACTTGGACCAAGTTCACCTTTAACTTCCCCACGAAATTACAGCAGGGATGCATTTGTCACTCCTCCACACAACCCAGACAAGGGTCACGGGGATGAAAATGATTTAGTCCTATTTAATCATCTCCATTCCCTCATTTTCAGTGATATTAATATAATTAAATACTAGCTAAATAATTTCAAGTAGTTTAATCTTGTATGAAGCGAAAAGGAAAAAAAAGAATGCCCTTTTCACACCCTGTGCCCCCGATGCTGGATACGGCTGTGGTTCTGTTAACTGTTAGCAGGCATGCATGGAAGATGGGGAAGATTTCCTTAATTCATAAAGAATAACTCTGCCAGAAAATCCTTTTCTCCCGTGATCTATGTTCAAACTTGATTTCAGTAAGCCCTCATACCAAGCACCCTGGATTTCCAAACAGCAATTCTTCGGTTAAAGATTTTTGTGATAAAAGTTAAACGGAGCAAAACAGCTGAACACAGAAAGAGCAAGTCGCTGAGGAACAGTTAAAAATACTGGGCTACAATAAAAATAGCTACGGTCAAGCAAAACCAAACAATGAACTTGAGCTGTCCTATTAGAAAGCTCTTATATGCAATACATTTAAAATATAAAAAAAAAAATCTCAGCTGAAACAATGCAAAACAGAAGATAAAGCACTGACAACCTGGCAAGCAGAGAGGCACAATGCCACAAGCCAGAGCACGGCCCAGCAAAGCAAGAAGTGCTGAAGGCAGGACCTGCTTCCACCCCGAGACTAAAACATTTCCGACATAATATTTCATCCTCCAAGATCCCAACACAAAACCGCCGCTCTCGGAATTATTCACGCAGGAACTGCAATGCTGGTTCATTATGCGAAATGGAATCTCACTTTTAGACTTAGTTATTTTGCCATAATACAGCACAGCGCATTAAGACAGGTAATGTTTATTATATTAATGTAAAATCAGCTAAGTAGTCTGTCATTAGCATAACTGTTCTCTCCGTAACAATACAACTCCCTATTAAAAGAGAAAGGGGGGGGAGCCCTCTTTAAAATTAAATTAGCATTGTATTATTTTAATTTTGTTTATTATATTTTATCAGGAGGGGAGATCTCCCTTTGACCCACAGAAAGCAGAACGATGGGCTATACTGACATACCCCGGCATGTCAGGATGTCTGCTGTCTTCTGTATTCTCTTCTAGCTGAGGAAAAATGGGAATATTTTCGTATTTGTTTACAGAATGAAACATCTGATCTTATCTTCCACTTCTCATGCATACCAGGTTTCTCACTAAGTGCCAGGATAATTGTTTCAGCTATAATAAATACCCATTTAATTTGCATAAAAATATAAAGTTTACATAAATTAAATCCTTTCTACATCTAACATTTGTCAAATAGAGACTAAACCAGAGAACATACACACACACACACAACCAAATATCCCTTTAATAAGCTGAGTGAGATTTCAACCTCGAGATTATCATCATCATCATTTTCCACATTTTAAAAGTTATAGTTTTTGTTTCCCTCTCTAGCATGAAAGGAAAAATTATAACCTACTGTACATGGTTCCGAACTCTGGTGATGTTTTATACTGATTCAGTTAAAAAAAAAAAAAAAAGAAAAAAAAAATCTGCTTTTTTTCCAGAGTTTAAGAAAGGAAATGTTAGATCAACATATTCTGCCAAAAAAGCCTCAAATAAACCAAAAGCAATCCTGCTTCGAAACATCCAAAATACCTCTAAAGCCCTTGAAAACCCCTCGAAACCCTCTCTCCCAAACACCCTTAATATACTGAGAATAATCATCGTGTCAGACTCCTTACATTTGTGTATTAATTCATACATACATTACGGAGAGCTTAATTAAATAATAAAAGATCATGATTGAACAAGCAACGTCTAATATGTCCAGAGTTTCGTGTGAGTTAAAGGGAAGTGTTACACAGAGGGGTTTTTTCTTTTTTTGTATGGCAGATTTTTAAGAACTGAAACTCCCAACAGATTTCTAGGAAGGATGAACCCTCTCTCCATCCCTGGCTATTTTCTCCTGCAAGAATCAAATCCACAGCTGCCTGCTCTTCAAGCTCAGGGCATTTGAGATGACGTACATAGTGGTGGCCAGCTGAAAATATTAGTGATTCTTGAAAAAAAAATCACCTGGTTAAATCATGCTGTTTATTTCCCACACAAACTAGAGCCTCTGCTTAAACACTCGGGTAGGCTTTGCCACTCTGGGTCCAAGTGTCACCTTTTATAACAGTTGTAAACTTTATTTGCTTAAAAATGTGCAGGTTTTCACACCTATGGCAGACACCTACAGCTGAACATCACAGCTAAGCACAACGGTGCAAATTAGATTCTAATGAGAAAACATCAGTTGCTTCTTTGACAATTTTGCCATTCACTGATTTACTCCTAATGAAGACACACTCCAACCAGCTAGCTCGCCGTGTTAAAGGTCAAAGCACGTTCAAAAAAATGCCTCACAAAATCAAGGCAAATGGGAAACCCGTAAAGAAACCTTCTCATAAAGTGGCGTGGCAATTAGAGTAATTGTGCAAAAAGCCGTCTTCGGTAAAAAGTAAAAGAAATTAAGCTGCCACTACTGTAACAGGTTAGATGAAAATCAAAATTTAATGTATTCTCCCTTGTGTCATCTTGTTTTGTCAAGACATCAAATAGAATTGGAAAGTACAAAATAACAAGCCCTTGAGAAATCACAGAAGCCGACCTTTTTGATGTTGTTGGTTTACCTTGTTCTCAGTTATTTGAACAATGATGTTTCAGATTTAAGGGCAAGATAAAGCTTAAAAATTAAAACCCGTTGTCAGTTTGGGGAGGAGGGGGTATTGTCCCTCCCAAATAACAGAGCATCTTACCTAATCAATGAAGGCAAATCCATCCGAAACTAGTGCACAGAACAATTAGCAATTCCGTTTATTTGCTCAATATTCAGTCTAGTTTTTCTAACATTCATTCAACTTCAGTATTAACTAGAGATCCTCCTGCTAGCACAGGAAACTGTGCTGGAAAGGTTAAAAAAAAAAGAAGAAAAAAAGAAAGGCTGGGGAAGACATATTTGCCAGTTCTGCTTCTCTCCCAATCTCTACGCAGCCACTTTAATCTGCAGATGAGTGCACAGTGGATTTTTTTCCCTCTCCTTATAACTGGAAAGTGAAGCTGAACAAGCAAGCACCTTATAAAAACAAAACAGTACAGGACATTTTAACTGAACTACAGCAAAGCAGTTTCCAGTAATGCAGTTCTGCTTTCAATAAAACAAACAAACTGCTTAAAACCAGCCAAGCCTTTCACCAAACAATAACAAATTTAGCTTATGGTGTCAGGACTTTCCCACAATCTAGTTTTGCAGGTGTTGATAAAACTACCCCTGCTACTGCTTTTCCCTAGCAAAGAGGGGAGAAAAACAACACCAGTAAGTTATCCTGCTACTGGGAAACCTTTACAAAAGTAAATCCAACTGCTGTGTCCTCCCAGCTCAGGTTTGTCTCCAGCAGCTCTGAAACGAGTAAGAAATACAGAGCAGGAAAGCACAGGAGCTTTGAAACTCCTTAAACTTTTGAATGCAATAATCTTTCTCCCCTTACCTTTCTTCAGCTGCCCGGAGCATGTAATCACATACACAGAAACCAAAGAATTTTACACTGAAATAGTCACTTGTTCAGCTTCAGTATTTTCAGAACATCTTCACTCTCAAGCAACAACAGTGCCTGAGCATTGTCAGGTTAAAATGGTGCATAAGAAAATTGCTCTGACTGCCCTACCCCGCTTTCAATGCCTAAAAACCCCCTTTAACCTTCTTCACACAACTGTTGCAACCCTTTTCTTCCCGGCCCACAACTAAAATCAACTCAACTTGCACAGCCCATCATCCATTAGAGCAATCATCCATCTGTGACCCATTACAACCCAGGGGCGACACGTTACGACTCCACCGTGGTGTCTGATCACTATTTACGCCCCAGCATAAATTTCAGCGTGGGGTTAAGAGTTACACTTCTAAAATGTGTGGAGGGCTCATCCAGCTGTACAGAAGAACGTGAGGCACCCACACCTTCCTCTGAGCAGCGAGATCCCTGCAAAGCCAGTGCAGGGATTTCATTTCTTCCCTGTCAATCCCATTATATTTATGACTTCTCTTTAGTTCGGCTGAGTGACTGGTCAGAGCATGTCTCAGAGCTTTTTTTTTTTTAAAGCAAAAATAACACTGCTTAGAAAAGGGAGAGCACAATGGCACGGCACAGTAAAGTGTATGTTAAACAAGACCAAAAAAAACCCAACAAACCAACTGTAGCAAACAAAAAAAAAAATTTCAAACCAGCCCTTCCTATCATAAGCTTTCTGATGATTTATGGTTTACCAACTCAGCAAGGTTACGCAACACTGCATGCCTTTAGATGCATTATTTGAGTCAGTTGAGATTTAATTAAGATCACAGCCTCCAAAATCCCTGTCAAATGAAAATTCACAGAAGACAATACACTATATATCCTCATGCAGATAGTCTCCATTCCATGCTCTGGAATAACATAAGTTAATCCTCGTTTCTATGGTGGCAGACAAAAGTTCACTAATTTTGTTTTCTTTTGACACTTGTGTTGTTTTCTGTTTTATGTCATGAGATCATTCCCTTTTGAGAGGGGAGGGGAGCTGATATAGGGGGAGAGGAGGGAGAGCAATATGTCTGAATATGGCAGCAGATGTATTTTGACATTCTCACAGCTCTGCTGTGATGTCATCAAGTTTTCATATAATTAACCCCTGCCAGTAAGAGCATCCTTTCATGACATCTGTCCATTGGGAAGAAGAGGAAGGAGTCAGGGAAAAAAACGCAAAAAGTGCCTCAATCTGGCTCTCGCACTAAAACCAAAATCAAACAAAATTAAATTAAGGCTACAAAACAGCATTCACATCTTCCTCCTGTATCAGCAACTGGCTTTTCCCAATTCATTATCTGCCCCAGCTGCCTCCTCACCTCCAAGGTCCTCTGAAACCACACGCCACAGACGCCCAGCTCATTCCCAGCGCCTTCTCCTCCTGATGGTCCTGGTGCAGTGGAACCCCTTCACTCTATAATCCAGTTCCTCTATTTGCTAAACATGAGCATGTTAAATAAAACAATATTTCTTACAGAGAAATTGCTAGAACTTTACCTCATTCCAGTGTATTCCTATTTGCATTATCTTAGTATCTGCTTGCTTATCTCATGGTTTAGAAATGACAGGTGCTAGCGGTCTTTTGTTTGACAGGCCACTACACAAATAACTGTCTTGCCTGAAAGGGCTAATGCACTACTAATGAACAATAAATCAACTTTGATTATAAAGTGTCAGACCAATCAGTTTGCAGTTCAGCTCTATCACAGTCTAGGCCAAGGCAGCTACTCTGTTTAGGCAGGACTCAGGTTTCATCTCTGCAGCCTTATCAATGAAATTTTTTGGACCTAGCCACAGGAGATCACTGAAAGCCCTCTGACAGCAGATTTTCTGCTGGCTTTGGAGAGAGTGCCTGCTCTTAGAGACTTCCTAGGCTGCTACTGCAATAAATATACAATCAACAAAAGCCATTTCTTAACTAGACAGAAGCACACTCTAATGACATACACGCATATACACACGCATTGTAGCCGTGACTTTTAGAAGAGCTACAAGCAAAAAGAAATGCTTTTCAACTTGGTGTAAAGATGTGCAAGATGTCTCAAAGTTCAGCACATTAATCTTACTTATGAGGGGTTCGATCTGGCAAATACTAATTTAGCAGGCAGAGTGCTTACAGTTCCAGGGGGAAAGAGAGGGAGAGATCCTCCTCTCCTAGCATAGCTACTGCACATGCACAAGTCCTTCCAGGATTGGGCCCAGGAGCATCAGGCATGAAAATCAGCTGTGATCCAAATAAAAAAAGGATTTTAACATTTCAGTTTATTTACAAAACAGCAAATTAGCCTGCGCAAGTCACTTTTTACTAGAAATAAACTTTCACAATTTATTGTAGTTCACAACTCAACACTCACTGCTAGAATAAATCCAACCGTTTGGTTTTCATAAACAGATCTTGGTCACCCCGAATGATTCACATTTCCTGCCACCAAACTTGTTTTTATTTAAAAAGATGAAATGGTAGCGTGTCAATCGCCAGCAGACGCACCGAGACGACCGTGCCGCGCTACCGAGAGGCTTTTCCCTGCCACGAGCGCAAAGACAAGTCAGAACTCTCGGTGTTTTCAGAGACAAGCTGGCTTTGAAGGAGTTAATTCCAGAGAGGAAGAGTGTATATGCACTTTGCTCTAAACTTACCACCCACTTCCTAAGGGTTCCCTCCTCCCCACCACCACCACCCTCGAAAATTCAGCTCACTCGCACTGCAACGCCGGCTCGCAGGGCTGACACTGAGATCCCGTTACATCCATTTCGCCGGGGTTCACAGCACTAGTCAATGTCAAAAACAAAGCTCACTCACTTAATTTCCCCCTGGTAAATTGACTGGCGAATCCATTCAGCGATCCCGGTTCCTGACATTTAAATCTGACAGCGCGTTTTATCCGGCTCTGTGCACTTTTCCCCGTTTCCCTCGCTCTTCTTCCAAAAACTCCAGCGCTGCGGCACCAGCCCCGCGCGGGCTACGGCTGTCACGACAGACGCCGGACGACACGCTCCGCGCCGCTCATCACTTCTAAAAAACCTCCGGCGAGTTGCGGGGCGCACACGCCGTCCCTCCCTCCCTCCCTTCCCTCCCCGCTTCCCTCCCTCCTCTCTCAGAGCGGCGCGGCTCCTCCATCCTCGCCGGGCTGTTTTCCGGCACTTTGCGCGGGCCTCCCCCCGCCCTCGGTTCCCCCCGGCGGGGCACCCACCTGGGCGGCGGCGGGCGGCGAGCGGCGCGCCGGGCCATGGAGCGGGCTGGGCTGGCGGAGCGGCGGGCGCGGGGCGCTGCGGAGGCTCCGCGGGCGGAGTGCGGGGCGCGCTGCTCGGGGCTCCTGCCGCCGCCGCCGCCGCCGCCACCCGCGCGGCCCCGCCCTGCGCCGCCGCGCACACCCCGCCCCGGAACGGGGCGCCCCGCGGGCCGCCCCCGCCCCCCGCCCGGGCACCGCCGGCTGGACACCCCCCTCGGACACCCCCTCTCGGACACCCCCCCTCGGACACCCCGGTGGAGCCGCTGGGAAGAGAGGGGAGGAAAGCGCCGGCACAACGCGCTGGCGGGCACCGCAGGGGAACCCTCCTGCCCGCCCCGCAACTTTGTCGTCTTCTCCCGCGGAAAGTGGCTGGCGCTCTCCCCTCCTGCCTTCCCGGCGGCTCTGCCACAAAACCCCGGGATTTCGGTATCGGAAAATAGCGATAATAATAATAATAATAAAAAAAAAACGACCGCAAGATGCCTCTGATAGGAGTTTGCAGCGAAACGGGGGTGAGTGCTCGGCCTGCCGAGGGGAGCATCTCCCCTCCTTGGCCAAGCCTTGGGGACCAGCGATGCCCGAGCACCCCAGCCCTAGCCAGGGGCATCCAGGACTGCCTGGCTCTAAGGCAGCCGAGCCTTCGAGCGCTGTGGACACGATTCTGCTATGTTTGGGTCTGTGGCACCTCTCTAACCATAGGGCACAGTGTCACCTCGCTCAGAACAATCTTCACAAACTCACACGGGCAAGCTCCAAGAAACACTTTTCCGGACTTGAGCACCCCAACTCGACCCTGTACGTGCGCTCTCTCTAACCCAGGGACTGCCACGGCCCTGGGACCCTGTTTTCCCTTGCCCAAAACGCTCCTATCTATAGAATATCCTGAGTTCGATGCCACAAGGATCATCGAGTCCAACTCCACTTTCTCTCAGGCAGCAATATTTGTAAAATCTCTCCCATTATTTTTTTTTTTTTTTACATTTTCACATAGTTTCTGAAGACAAAATTGATGCAGAGTTACTCCTCAGTTACTTTACGTGCAAGTACCAAGGCAGACGGAAGGCACCCTACACCGTTCCCAGCAGAACCTCCCGTTATTTGCAGGAGTCGGGCTGTCAGACAATAGCCCCATTAGTGATGCTGCTGAAGAACCTCACAAGAAGCAAAGACAAAGGACCCAATTTACTGACAACTAGCGATCTGATGTTAAATGGGATGCGATACGGATTGCTTTCCACCCTAAAGTGTTTTCGTGTCAGATAACAAATTTATTAATGGGATTTTTTTCAGGTCACAAAAATGTGACCCCACCCTCTTATGAATATTTAATAAGGGACTAAGGGCATCTTTTGCAAGACCCTAAATCTGCCAGAAACAGCCTACATGAATCAGAGAGTGCCTGCCTCTTAAAGGGGCATGGACACCCCGAGCAGGTCAGCACAGACAGGGCACAGGAACAGCCAGTATTTATATGTGTTCTATCTATGCAAAGTCAAGCAGAGATGTGCACACACCCCCCAGCACACTGGGCACTCAGCAGCAACAGAAACCGGTAACGCATGCAACGAGCTAGTAATAATTATCACCTGTGCTTAAGAGAAATCCTTCCTGTCCTGGACTTCAAAGCAATCTCGAGGAATTTGGATTGCTTTGGGGAATATATTACAGAATACACAGGCTTAAACTTTTCAACAGTTTCTCTTTCGGACCACCTCCTCCTGGTGCTGCATTTCCAAGAGCATCGCTGTGGCAGGATCTCCAACAGCACTGACAGCAAAGAAGCAGCGGTAGGAATGGCTCTGCATTAACACACCCTGACCAACTCTGCATCCGAAATGAGGAGGGGGCTGCATGCCCAGGCAGTCTCTGCAAACCATCAGAGGATGCTTTATAGACCCCAGTTTGGAAATCTTTTGATCTATCTTGTCATCCTCAGCACAAACTTCTCACTCACGCACAACCCTCAATCCTATTCTCACATCATCAATCCTTATTTTCCAGTATGGCCATATCCAGGTACACACAGCTCAACAGAAGGCCAGTGCCCTCCTTCTGCCCTGGTCACCGGCTGATCACACGCCTCTGGGCCAAGCTCTGACCTACTATATTTATGAAAAATCCAGGACACTATGAAACCTATCACTTTGCTCAAGGCACTTCTCTTCTTTCCAGGGGCGAAGAAAAAGCATAACGTGGCAATGCAAGCCCAAGGCTGTGATCTACATGCAAAGCAAAAGCACAGCGCTGGCTCTGGCACTGACAATTCTCCCCATCCTTGGGCAAGTCACCTAGAAATTTTTGTGTTTTGTTCAGGGTTTTTTTTTTAATGTCTCTGATGCTGAGGATGTCTCTCTCTGAGAGCTCAGTCTGCAATGTTTGTGGCCTGGCTTCGGAGTGGCCTGCACCATTTCAAGGCACTCAATGACCTCAACATCTCTGCCTCCTCATCTGCAGAATGGGGATAATACGACTCATTTCAGGATCTTCTGTAGGCCAATATTTGCAAAACACCTTGAAAAATGAAAGGTGCTGTCTAAGCACAGAGTGCAGGCCGCAGAACCTGCAAGCCATATTTTTAAAGTGTTTTATACCCTTTCATATAAAAGCTTCATACCTGCAAGCTCAGCCAACATCTGCTGTGGGCTAAAAACTTCATCCTTACTAAAGGAGATGGGAGCACTTGTTAAGTAAGGTCACCATGAAATATAATGCATTTCTAAGCCAGCAAAATATTTTAAAAGACCAAGAAGAACCATAAACTCCCACTTTAATTCCATTCAATTATGGAGAGTCATCACAGACAGAGACCATCAGACAGGGATGTTCAAAACAGAACACATAAAGTAATACATTAAAAATAACTGGGAAAGAGCGTGGCAGGCTAGATGGCTATTTGGCAACATGTTCTCACAGGATCTGATCCATATTAAGTGGTCATATCAACACCTAGGTGAAAGAAAATAATCACTGGACACTAAGGTCCAAGTGAGAGGAACAGATTAGGAATTATGATGAATACAGTGGAATAAATGGTTTTGTTACGCCATTATTTTACATGTACACTTTATTCGTAGACTTTTGTAGGTACCTATCCATGCAGAGACCATGGACTTGCCTACAGAACAGCCTCATCTAACTGCAGGACAGGGGAGAAGGAAAGAAAAGACAAGGCATCCACAAAGCACAAACTCCTCTAACCTGTCCCAAATTAGGAAATTTTTAGTCCTAATATGAGGCAATTTCTACCTAAGACAGCAATACATCTGCTCTAACCCTCGGGATGTTCCCCTGGGCAGGCAGGGCCAAATAGGTCCCACTCTGCTCTCTGTCTGCTGGTGGTGGGCCAAATCCTGCACCCTGTTCCCCAAACACAAATTTGGGAGTGAGTAATTCAGACGAGCTCTTGTGCCAGTGCTGCTCTGGCACAGAGGAGCCCACCCCCCTCCACCGGTCCCATGCCAAGCCTGGCAAAAGCATGTGCCAAACCCCACTGCTCGGCACACTGGACAGAGCCATGGGACACTTTAAAAGCAAGCTGCTGTTTGCAGTTCTGAGGGAAAGAGCCGTCTCGGATACTGTTCCCACTCCCAGATCCCCAGGCCCATTTTTGTGGGGTTAAATCATATTTTCCTGTTTTGAGACTGCTTCATTTTCCCTTGTTGCTGTTTGAAAGACCTACAAAAACAAATGGGGAAAACAACTGACTAAACAGGAAACAGTGAAACTTATTACCCACAAACTGCTGAGAAAAAGGACAAAGTAAACATTTTTTTTTTTGTCTTTTTTTAATAATCTCAGCTAATGCCCTCATGGTAAAATATCTTCAGGCAGAAAAGTGATTTTTAGGCTGATGGTGTCTAACAAAACAGAATACCAAAGCAATTAGCATTTCAGTAATCCTTGTGTCCCTGTTGCTCTTCTTTTGATGTGAAACTGTCATTTTCCTTACTGCCCCTGCAAATTCTGCACGAACAAGGCTCTTTAAATCCCCTCAGTGTTGTACAATGGTTTAAATTTCACTTCATGGCATGCTTTAAATTACCATTCACATCTTCATTTAATGCATCATTTTATAATGCCAGTGTTACTAGTTAATTTATATATACACAGCAGGATGTGTCAACATTCAGGTGAGTTATGAATATGATTGTGCAGGAGTTATGGAAGACATTTCAGCAAAATTATGGTTCCCTCTAAACATAAAAATATTAATAATGAATCAAACATCACAGGTAAACAACAAATTTTATATAATTGCTCCCCCCATGCTTCTAGATAAATAAATAAATAAAAATGGCAACGTTTTTGCTCTGCATTCATATTTGATTGATCTTAATAAATTGCCATCTCCTTTCCTAATAAACTGTAATCTCTTGTTTCCGCCACAAAGTAAAATTTATTAGCACACTCTTCTACCAGCAGGTCTGCATCACTCACAGCACAGTGTGCAAATTGTTCCAAGTATGCTTGGGCATTATTCATAATTTATTTTTCTGCCCCAAAGTACACAATATATTGAGAGGTAATCACCACTAACTGTTCCCGGTTACTTTCCTTAATTATGTGAGATGGCATTTATGTCACGTACAGTAGAGGAAATGCTGCAGTTTCCACTAAAACTCCATTTTTTTTGCCACGGGTTGAAACACAGTGTTCACACAGAGAAAACCTTCTTAGGACAGGAAAGACTGGAGGTGGTATCTGGTAGGAGATGGCAACACCTCCACTTGAAAAGAACAAGCCCTGTCTACCAAAATAACCCACTGGGCATGACAACAGCGATGGCTTCGAGAGGAAAAGTAGGTGTTTTGTCGTGATGTTAAAGTTGCCATGGTAAGAAAAAAACCACAGAATGAAACATCAACAAAACAAACGTCAATCAAACACATTTTTGCCTGTTAAGTATTAACCAGTGAACTCCTGGCCACCCCAGATCATCTCCTGCCCATCGCAGCAGTGCAGGCAGGCGGGTGCTCCAGGCTGGAGCCACTTCAGGGTCCCCAGATGGGAGTTTGAGGGTGGATCACCCCAGTTTAGGGCTGGTGTGGGGACAGCTGGTGTGGAATGCAGTGCTGGAAGCACTGCCCTCTCCTGGTAATCTGCCTCTGTCATCAGGAGACTTAATGCTTCACCTCACCACAAAGGATCCTCTTTAAAAACCCAGGCCTGCTTCCACAACAAACTACATACACACACGCCTACGTACACACATGTACTGACAGAGATGTAAATTAAAATAAAACGTATTAACTATGGGCCCCTTTATGGAAAAACACCCATCAGACCACTGTGCTCTCAGCCAAGGAGTGCTGAGCTCTATATTCTGGTTCACCTGTGAGAACACCCCATATCACCACTGGGCATTGCTGTTTTTCACTCACTCTGCTGGGAACGCACATCAGCGTATTTTCAATAAAACACCTTCTTAGCAGTAATGGGCCACTGTTCCCATTTCAGTGGTCCCCAAGGTTTCATGATACAGTTTATTTAGCTGGCTCATAGTTTCAAGTTTTCCTCCAATATTCAAAAGCTATTTTTATTTTTTAAAGGCGGCAGCCATGTGAAGAGCTTTTTCTCTTCTTTAGAGAGGAAGACACTTAATTTTGTACATACAACAAAACAATTTGAATTGTTTCCTGAAGAGGTGTTTAGGCAATAACCTCATGGTTATATAGGAATGCACAGAGAAGCTGTGACACTGCTGATGCTACATAGGGGACAGAGCTCAGGAGCAGCACTGGGATCTCTGCTCCTGCTTTAGAACAAGCACCGTGATCAAATGCACCTCCAAAATGCCAAAAAAGCAGCACAACAGTGCAATTTGCAAAGCTGGCAAACAGTGCTAAAGCCAAGAAGACTCAGTGCAGGCAGAAGCACACAGAGGAGTCCCCCCGAAATGTTCTCTGGTTGTCACACTGCACTTGGAAGGTGTGTTTGCTGCAAGGCAGCTCTGAATTACCAGGAGGAGATACTACAGGTTACCATCCTAGGTTCCCTTGTACACGTATAAAGTGCTTTTTAGGAAGCAGGGCGTGGCAAGGGAGGTGTCCTTGTGACCATCACTCCACACTGCCCATGGTGTGCTTCCCCTCTTCCTCACTGCCTCTGGGTCAGGAGCACCCCCTCACTCAGCCCAGCAGGACAGGGAATGGGAGAGGAGAGGGAGTCGTTGTTTTGGGACAACAACACTGCAGGGCAGAAGACCCAGCCTCAGCACAGCCATTCCCTGGCCTTTGGCCACATCAGTCATTTTGATGGTGCACATCTGGTTTCACATGGATGAGAAACAGCCAGCCAGGCCGGCTAAGCAAACACCCCAACCAGAGGACTTTGCTCTCAGATCCCTTGGGGTCATCCAACCGGCTCAGAGTCCTTTGTGCATCACTAAGCAGGGCTCACTGTGTGCTCTGGGCTTTTCCTTTGTACTTCCACTCCAGCCCTTCACAGCGCAATGCGCCATGATCCATCACTTCATCCCAAATAAACGGGGTCCAAACTGAATTCAGGGACAGGGTCCTCCCCTCCCGCTTCCCTTCCCCAGGCAAAGGCAGATCCTAACTGCGTGCAAGGGTTATGACCCACTGACATTTCCTATCCAAATCTGGCTGCTGCTTATCCCAATCCTTTTCTCCCCTCAAGCCACAAGAAAAGAGATGATGCTGAGAGGCAGCAGGTCTCTGAGCCGGGAGAGGATGCAGTGGGGCAGCCAGGGCCCAGTCCTTTGCTGCACCCATCATGCCAAAGAGTGAACAAGCAAATAAAGGAATTTGTCTGGGGTCCCTTAAAACAAATTTGCCTTCCTGCAGCAAGAGAAATCATGCAGATGAGTCTAAAAATTAGAGATTGGAAAAGTGCAAATACGCTGTAAAGTGTAACAACAGAGGAATACAACAAAAATCCCTCCCTGGAAGGAAACTACAATTCTCTGCCGTTAAACGCAGACGCTTCCGGGGTGGATGGTGGCAGCAACTTCGCCACACAGAGCCCTGGAGGAATTCAGGACACCTGAGGCACCAAATCCTTCACTCGAATGAAATTGCAGGGTGATTAAGCAGAGAGAATGTAACTATCCAAACTGTAATTTGGCCAGCACAATGGATCTAACACCCCTATTCTTGGGAGGAAAAAAAAATAAGTACTGTATTTGAAGTTCAAAATCTAATTAACTATTTGAGAAAAAGAATTCTGTTTTTAAAAGAAAATTCCTAACAATATAAAAAGAATTACTGCCAAAGTTTTTGAAGAACCACATAAAATGGTATGAAAAACGTATGATATTGTAATAATAGGAATGACTGGATTTGCTCAAATGTTCCTTATACCTTATAATACAAGAATAAAATACAGTGTAAATCCTTCTATCTACATAAGTTCCCTGTACAGAAAAATCTCTCCTTTAATAGGTTTACACCTTTAACATGTATTAGTTTGGAAAAGTCCTAGGGTATAATTACACATCTTGGCTTGGCACATTAATAGCTGTTCCCTTCATTTACTGATTTCTTTTACTGGTCAATTTGCTATTTTACTATGCTGCTCTTACAGCTCGGCTTCCCCCCTGTGCTGGGAAGGGCAGAGCTGGTCACGGGCTGTGTGCTGCCTTGGGGAGGTGGCTTCTGATACCTTGATCCTGGCCATGTGCACACACGATGCTCGTCTGGGATGTGGCATTTCCTTCCACCTGTGCCAGCGAGCCACAGGTCACAGGCAGAATGCCCTCACTTCAGGAAAATCTGTGCAGAAATAAGCCCTACGGGCCCGGGAGAACACAAGCCAAGTAGGGCTTCTCCAGGGCTTCATGCCACCTTGCTGGTCACATCTCCCTCCAGTGCCCTGAAGAGCTGCACTTGCTGCTGCCCAGGCTCCTGGCCCCACATCCCTCCCCACGCTGTTTCCTCTCAAATCCCCTCTGACACCTTACATCCCTCAATTCCTTCTTTGCTCCAGGCTTTTCCTGTTGTCCCAAATTGTGGTCTCTGCTCCCCTGGAGCTCCATCCCCATTGCAACTCTTCACCTTCTTCTCCCTATAGCTTGAGAGACCTGGAGAGATCTCACCTGGGACAGGATGCTCACCTCACTCCACACACATGGGAAAGGACCATTTCCCCATAATGGAGAAGGGACACACCTAATGATCCACGCTACCAGTCTGCACAGGTTCCCTCTGCATCTCAGCTCCAGGCTCAAGGCAAAGCTGGCATTGGCTAAGCCTCCATCCACCACCTTCTACAAGTTTTTTGACAGTTTAAGGGTTTTCTTATGTTATAGCAGAGCCATTCAGTTAATGGCTTCTCAGCACTGCCATTATAAACCAGAACTTTTCAGGTGTTTATTACTCGGCTTTAAAAATTGGCTCTACGCTGAAATTTGGCAAACGAAGTGTCAGCCTAGGAGAAAATTTTATTTTTTGCCAATTTTGTACTGTAAAAAAAAAAATGACCCCATTTTGGCCTCCATAAAAATGCAGGTTTTGCTGCCTCAGTGACACTGGTGAAGTAACAAGTCAATATTGTAATAGTGCCAGCAGAGCTGAGTGATTTAATGCCTAAAATTGCTTTGAAGGTGAAGAGTGCTATTGAGCTGCTAATTATTAACTATTATTACTGATCCTGCCGCACAACAAAGATGCAAACAGAAAACAAAGGGAATATGAGACATCTCTGGGAAAATGAGGCAGAATTGAAATAAGGGTCCGGCGGTGAACACAGAGTAGCTGGAAAACAAGAGTCAGAAGCACGGGCAGGGTGGGGTCCTCCAGCCAAGGCAAGAAGAACGAACTGATATGGAAATATTATTTTTCATTTTCCAGGACGGTACTTCAAATACAAATAAAATACAAATGATACCATGTAGCTTGCTCCACGCCAAAGCTAGCAACCATGTAGTATCAAAATCAGCTCTAAACCAAGCTGAACTGAGGTCAACGAGGACCTCATATTGCTCAGCTAGAGCCAAGAGAAACTTTGCCACTTATTTCAACATGCAGAAGACAGAGCCCTGAAGGTGCTGAGGATGGGCGACCTTGCCTCGGCTGCCTGGCAGTCAGACATCGACATAAAAACAGCCTGGGAATTTCAAAGGGCCCAAAAGGCTTCAATCCCCTAAATCTTCGGGATCCTTTCAAATCCCATATGCACAGGGGTAGCAGCATCCACATCACACACCCCAAAATCTGACCTAGGTTGGTCCGACTTGGCTGAACAGAGGGGAAAGTAAGTGATATCTACTCTGAACCTCCCCAGGTATTCCACCTGCTCAGGGGACTGTGGTTTTGTAGAAGAAAGGTAACAGAATGAGTATTTCTTCTTTGGGGGAAGAAGAGAGGACCAAGAGGTGAGTGAGGCCAGGGCACGCTGCCATTTGGAATGTGCTGTACCAAAGTAGCCGTGAAAAGTCATCGGGGCTGCTCTCAAACACAGCAAAAAAGAAAAAAAACCCCAATTTATCTTTCTGGAAACTTTCTGCTTGTCTAAGTGGCAGCTATTTAAATACAATTAACAAGCAAATGATTTTAAAATTACAATACATTTAGTAAGGCAGCATCACAAACAATTTGCATCTCATTAAAGTGTTTGAAGCTGCAGAATCAGCCTCCCAAAAGGGCTGCACTTCAAGTGAGAAACCCAGACACAGTCAACAGCTCCTGTACTGTCCTCTGACACCACACACACGCCGGGGGGGGGCTCAGTGACCAGCCAAGTCCCTGGCTGGGCCACCCCCATGGGGAGTTCTGGCCACAGCTCCCAGCACAAGGACGGATGCCACGAGCCAAAGACTTGCTGGAAGTGGGTGTAAAACAAGGAAGGAAGGAAGGAAGAGGGTGTGTGTGCGTGTGTGCATATGGGATGGGCACTTTTTAATATACATTCATGAACAAAGAGTTTAAAGAGATTTCAAGCTATTTACTCAGGTCTATATATAATTAAAAGTTTATAGATTACACCGCCGCAAATGTTCTGAGATTGCTGCTGGGTTTGGACACACATTAATTCCCAGGAGCCTCCTGCAGAACAATCCCATACCGACGCGTGCAGCAGGAAAAGCCTCAAACAAGTAACAGTTTTAAAAGCTTCCAACTCACTTTCAACTGTGATTTACTGTGGTGGTTCCATTTAACCCAGAGGATGCAGGAGCACTTCCCAGATCACACACCACTTCCCCATGTGCCTTTGGCTTCCTTTAGAAAGCCATGTTGCCGCACTGAGCCCTGCCTGGATCTATCCCAGGATCAGGTTTTGCTAGGCACAGCTCCATATAGGTACCTGTGTGGGCAAGGGCTACTGTTTTTTCCATCAGTGTAGCTCCTGCCATACAAGACTCTTCTGTTGTAGCCCATGGAGGGGAGTGGTCTGGCAGGAGGCTGGTGGGAAGCCGGTGGAAGGGAGGGAATATACACACACACAGTAGCTCTACAGATAATGCATTAACAAATTCATAGATGAATTCAGCTAAATAGCCTTAAATTCAGTTATCAGAAGACTTGAAGGTGAGGATGTCCACGAGCAAGGATGTCCCCGAATAAATAATTTCTCACAATCAGCCTCAAGTGCTGGCCCCACCAGCTCACAACACTGACTTATGCTCCAACCACACCTTTGATCCAAAAGCTTGCTCCCAAGTACGGCATGAACTAAAAAGGCACAAACAATACTCTCTCTAGAGTTCAGCACAAGTTCTGATACAGCCTTTTCTCCTTGCTGTGCCTCAAACTCCACGGGCTCTGGAGCTGCACGTGACGGTTGTTTAAGGCTGTGCAGCACAGTTATACACGGCCCTGGCAGGGGAGAGCGAGGAAAGAGTTTACAATTGAATCTGCAGAGGAAATTCGGGTAAGTTGAATTATCCATTTGGAAGCTGGCCAAGGGCTGGGACTACTCAAAACCATGAGGGAAGCTGTAAGAAGCGACCGCTTTTGCTCGTCCTTTGAAAGGCAGCACCTCCGAGCTGCCTGTGGCTCTCACTCAGCGCTCCTGTGAGAGCAGGGCCAGCCACATCCCCCGTGCTGCTCCCAGTGGGGAGGCCTTCCTGGGATCCAGGGATCCCGTCCCTCTGCTGAGAGACCTGTCAGTGGTGATGAGGGCCCGTGGGGGCACTCGTACCCTGTAGTGCCTCTGCAAAGGGGGCGGCAGCTTGAGCCTGGGAAGCCCAGCAAAAAGAGAGATGGAAAAAAGAACTAATAATGAATAAAAAAACCCACGGGTAGAAGCAAACCAGTCATCACCTTGCCAAGCAATGCGCATGTCACCGCTCTGGGCACAGCAGGCCAGAGAAGCCCCAGAGCCCTCTGGGTGGTTCCTGGGTCTCTCCATCCCTGGTGTCGTCACAGCCAGCGTGTGTCACCCCAAAGCTTCCTGCCCAGAGATGCCACCAACTATTGACACAGGCCTCGTGCGCTTCTTTTTCAGACCTGTGGTTTTGTAGTTTGTCAAAACAGGATACTATTTAAATTTAAAATGTTACAATTTAAACAAAGGTGAAATAATTATTGCTGTTTTAGCAACCAGACGTCAG
This sequence comes from Pipra filicauda, assembly GCF_003945595.2. Taxonomy (NCBI): domain Eukaryota; kingdom Metazoa; phylum Chordata; class Aves; order Passeriformes; family Pipridae; genus Pipra; species Pipra filicauda. The sequence continues at coordinate 666,093 of NW_024104798.1, read as the reverse complement.
GCTTTGCTCATGCACACGCAGTTTTTTGTTTTTGGAAGACCTCAGGCCTCGTTTGCCAGCTCACTATCTTCTCTGCGAACCTGGATGCGAAGACAAGTGTCTAAGCAAAACAACGCTCACTTTCTATGAATTACTGAACATGTGTAATTCATTTATCTGTAATATTGTGCTAAACTCAGCTCCAATTAAACAAACGAAAACACCTGCTTAGCACACATAGATCTTTCCATACCTCAGGGGAAGACACATCAGTGTGCTCTGTAGTACAATCTGGCTCAGAAGCCTACACTAACAATGCAAAGCTGGGATTTTTCTTTTTTTCTTAAATGCACATAGGCAGGGAGATTAAAAAAAATACAGACAGTGAGATTTTGGGGATGGAGTATTTGGTTTTGGTATTTCTATCTTTAGCATGTGCAGTTCTGTAATATTTAAGTGCTCATTGGGGCCTCCTCATGGGCTGTTGGACCTGAGGGCATGTATCACTCAGGGGAAAAAAGGGGGATAATGAAAACTTAAAAACACATGCAATCAGCCTCACATATTACGATACTGTAAAGCTACCAAAGAGACCTCGTGTTGACAAATTTACTGAGTTGGGGAGAAGATGTTTCCTTTTCTTGTTCTGCTTATGGACCGGTGCCATGGGACATCCCCGTTATCCCCCCCATATTAACGGGTCGGGAACACATCTCAGTAACAGACTGCCCAGAGTCACCCCAGCAAGGGGGCTGAGATCACTCCAGGCACCCCAGATGTCCCAGCAGCAGAAACAAGACACAGCCTCATCTCACACATGCTTTGAACCAACAGAGGGGCGTCCCTTTGGGGGTGCCTTGGAAAGAGGGGTGCCACGGGTTGGTTTGGTGCCTGGCTGGGTGCAGCAGCCGCCATCAGCAGAGCCTGCAGCCTGCCAGATCCCCTACACTTAACTCATTTCCTATTCTCTACTCACTGCCTGCAGACAATAAGCTGTCAATCAGATCCCCACAAGAACATTTACAATTATCTTCCCTCTCCCGCACCTCAGCACGGCCCCGTATGGCTCCATCCTAAACTGTTCACACACGAGCCATTTGCAACTCTTCTATCGCAGTAACTGCCCTGACTCGAGAGGCGGGTTAGGAAATTGAATTTCCTCGTGTTTTCAAATAAAAGTACTGCGGTGGTGAAGCACAGAAGCAAAGGAACAGGCTTCCTACAGGTGTGAGGCAAAAGCAACCACGAATGGAAAAACTGCCCCAGTAATTATTACAGCATCCTGGGCAAGGAGTAAGGCTGTTTGCTGCTTTTTTTTTTTTTAGTTTGCCTTTTTTTTTAGCAAAATCAAAGTCACAAACTGAAAGTGAGTTTTAAAATTATTTTTGTTTTGGTTTTCTTTCCCCTTTTTTTTTAAGACTGGGTGGTCCCCTCCTCTCACTCCTGCAGAATTAGCAACAAACCACCATCACAATTTTGCAGCTGGCCTTGCCGCTCTCAAGTGTCCATTGCTGGGCTCTCCCAGAAGAAACTGGTTTGTTTTTCCTCTGGTAGACACAGCTGAGTGAAGGACTCAAAATGAGCACATTTTCCAAGTAAAAAATAACAGTGATGCATACAGTAACCATACCTTCCCCCTTTAGTGCCAGTTGCTGACAACAGGATTTAAAAATATCTGAACTATGTTCTACATGATGTTAATGCTCCTATTCCAGAGAGAAATCCCCAATACCGTGGGGGCACTTTCCAAACACTGCAGCCTGAGAAACTGTCCAGGATGTGCCCATTCCTAATAGCACTGAAATCACTGCCATGGCTAAATTAGGGCAAAATCAGTACAGTCATCATTCACTGCACTGTGACTGCACTGATTTTCTGCTCCACTGTCTGCTCAAGGGTCAGTGTGGGTAATGGAGAGGAGATATTCCCTCTCCTATTAATTGATCTGGACACATCTTTGATGGCTGTCAAAACAGAAAGGTAACTAGTGCCATTATGGCTTTTTTTCCTCTTACTTTTTAATTCTTGCGCGGAATATTTCCACAACCTTTTCTGATGAAAAAATAACCTATCTGATATTTCCCCTCTCCTTTAAAATGTTTATCCTGCTCTGAATCTGCAAAGTGTGATATCATCAAGGAGGGTCACGTTTCACAGGAGCTAAAGGCTTCACTGTGTGCTCCCACCACTTTGAAAAGAGGAACAATAGTCCCTCAAGTGTTGCTGCCGGTGGCACAGCAGCAATTCACAGTGGAGGGTGAGAAATCTGAAATTAAAATAAACTGCTTAAAACCTGCAGATAGAGAGAGGGATGCAGGAGATGGGAGTAAAATGGGACAATCTCTGAACCCAATCAACAAAGCGTTCATTGTTCCACTTTAAGACAAGTAACGCAGCAATAAATATTGAGCCAAGGAAGTTAACCTGTATCCACAGCCTTTGAATAAACACCAAAGTTAAAAGTAAAATCAATGCCAGGCCTTTGGCTCTTGCTAACTTGTGCTTTACTCCTTCTTCCTTGGCCTTGTTTTTACTTTTGGGGATTTTCTTTGCCTCCTCTCCTGTTATTCATACTTTCCTGCAGGAACTCCTTATCACACAGGAAAAGGACAAACAGAAGGAACCGCCAGCGTGCAAACAAATGATGTGAATGACAGCTCAGTTGTGTTCTGCAAATCCACCTGGGTGCAGGTAACTGAGAAGAAAAGGGCCAGGCAAGATGCTGACTCACAGCATCCCCTGTGAAGACAGGGGAACCTCCACCTCCCTCCCACACCTCTTCTCCCCACGGGGGACCCAAAGCCGTCCTGCAGAACTCTCTAACCATCAAACCCAACTCAGTGTTTACCCTGCAGGATGCCACAGGCAGCATGAGGCATCTCTGGAAGATACAGGCACGCTCACCTCTTCTACAAGAGTTTGAGCAATCAGCTCTTGATCTCTGAGTACAAATGAACGCCCTGGTTAGTTCTCATTTTTCCTCAAGTGGTTTATCCGCTCCCGTGCCAACACCTCAGCCAGTAATACAGGTTTTCACAGCGAGTATTAATTCTGACTTCACTTTTAAATCACATTTTCTTCATTTGAGCATTATTATATTCCATAGAACCAGGCGTGAGCATCATGCAAAAGGCATTCTGGTCCACAGTTGTGAATACAGCTGTGTAGGCAGAGGAATATTTGTTTTCCAAGTAATTTGTGCACATTCACAAAATTACAGCTGTCTGCAGTTCTACCGAAATATCTGCCCTGATGTTTACAAGCCATAAAATATAATCTGCCTTTTCTAGGGTTCCAACTGGTAAAATTGGAAATATATATATACATTTATGTGTGCATGATTATTTTTCTTACAGATTGACTACTCCCCATTACATATTGGCTATTAAGCCCCCATAACACCAGCACTAACTTGAGGAGCCACTGCCCTTAGACAACAGTGAATAAACCTTTCCAAGAGCCAGAAGGACCTCTCTAACAGACTTCATGGATCACTCAGCACATTGCATCTCACTCTTATCCCAGAGTAATCCCCTGAAGAAGACCACATGAAATAGAGGCATGGGTTACAACCCTGCTTAGAGCAATAGGTTGCTGCCTTGGCCCAAAACAAGCTCATATTGGGATGGACAGGGAAGGTTCATTAACTTAATAAAGTGGCCAGTGACAACAGTGACTGACCATCAACAATGGTCTTCAATTGTCCAAAAGCACAAAACACGATTCCCTAGGACAGCAAAGTCCTTGAGATAAAATTTTTCCACAGCAAATATGGAAATGTACACTGCACCTGCACAACACCAACTGACCCCACTCAAAGTACAGGACACAAACTATGAGTAACTCCTCGGCCCAAAGCCCCAAAGAGCAGCAAAATGCACAAAACCAAACACAGAATGACAGAATGGTTTGGGTTGGAAGCAACCCTAAAGCTCATCTCGTTTCAAGCTCCCTGGGCAGGGACACCTTCCACTAGATCAGGTTGCTCCAAACCCCATCTAACCTGGTCTTGAACACTTCCAGGGATGGCTGCATAGATGTGTCGTAAAAGGCTCAGCGCTGAGATGTACCACACAAGTTAATAACTTAAATCTGTAGCTGCTTAAAAAATGCCAAAGTGACAGAACTGGCACGGAAGTGTTGAGCTTTCATAATCACATGTACTGCTTTTAACACCCTCAGTCCTTGCGCTCCACCACATTTCGTACTCCAAGCACTGGCACATGGTACGGGCTGTGGAGTTGCAACATGACCCTCACGATACAACAGGATGAAATACAACTTTCCGAGGGGCAAATGTAGCAAGCTACAGCATCAGTGACCTCGGTGGCATTGGTGACCTTGTCAACTCTGGCACAGGCACTGCTGCCTCCTCACATCGCTCTCCGATGCTACCTGAAGCTCCTCCCATCATCTTCCCACCTCGCTCCAAAGCAATTTCAAAACTTTTTCAGCTAGACATGCTAAACCCAGGATGTAGATTTTCCAATTAGTCTCTGTTTAAACATCTGTTGGTAGACTGCATTTAACATTAGTTATTTGAGCAAAGCACAATTTGATTAGGCTGTCTGAAACGGAGCCAAAGTCTGCAAAATAATAGCTCAATTAAATTTTGTTTTGCTTTCATTTGTCTTATACTTTCCTGAGTGTGATACAGTTGCATATAATCAAGTAAACTAATTCTTTTCAAAATGAGATATTTCAGTGCTTTTTCCATCTCCTCTCAAAGTTTATTTAATAATCTATTCCATCTTCTCCATGCTTCATCGAACTTCAGCCTGACACAAAGTATATTTCTTTTTTGTGCCTTCAGTCTACTTTAATTTTCCAGGCTTTCAATGACTTGAGATTATGCGCCATAAATGCTACACCTTAAACAGATTAGTAATTTATAAAAGGCAGATTACACTTATCAGGCAAATAAAAACATTTCAGCAACACAACAGCCTTTCCTTTGTACACACCACAAAATATTTTGCCAACCTGACGACACAGCTGTAAAACTGTCAAGATCCAAAGCCACATCCAAGCCGCATTTCCAATTGTTTCCCTGGGTTTAGTTTCTGCTTATTCTGTTATGTTGCACTTGTTGCCCTGAAACTTCAATATTAGCTCTAGAGATTTAAACACATGAGGCAAACAGCTGCTCTTCTCCACTGCAGCAAGCCAGATCAAAATGCCTTCTCTCTCTCCCTCCTGCTTGTTTTTTAACTTTCTTTTTAAACAAATTGCTGTAACTCAAGTATTTCTGGCAAAGTTGATGGTTTCAGGGCAAAATCCTGCTCTCTGTGATCATCACTGCAGATTCTTCCAGTGCAAACTCCTCTCGGTCAGTGTGCAAGGAACACCAGCACTTCCCCACGCTGACTAAAGAAACTTTGCCTTGAGGATTAAAAAAAATAAATAAAAAAGTCACAGTAACTTAGCTGCTATGTAGATGTGTATATGATTTAAATTAAAACATTAAACATTTAAACATTAACTTCTTTCACACTTCTGTGAAAAGGAAAAAAAAAAGGCAGCAGCATGTACTCTTTGAGAGAATTCTTTTATCGGAGATTTTTGATACACAGTACTTTTCCTTTAGTGTTTTTTTAACATATTTGTTGCAAAGTGTGAACACAAAGGGACAAGCTGAAATAGGTATCTGGCAGGCTCTTCCCAGCGCGTGCTGCCGAAAGCCACAAGTACTACTGCAGTTGTGAAAAACCTGTTATTTTGCTGCAGGAAGGAGAGGGACTCCTCCAGCACTCCCCGCCCTGCCAGGGGCAGCTCTGTAAAATACTCCTGCAACAAAAATAACCTTAAAAACGAGAGGCAGGCTGAAGTCCGTGGAAGTTCACAATGGGATATGTCCTATTTAAAATGTAGAGAGCTACTAAATATGACAACCATCTGATGTATGAAAATTATTCACAACCAAAAACAGACAGTCTGGAAATAGCTGGGATGACTTCATTTAGACAGAATTACCCAAATCTGTTTCTAATATACACAGTACACATAATAAATTTTTACAATATGACAAGGAAAACAAACTTAATAAAAGTTCCTGATCTTTTGTTACACAAGTAAGCTATAGCCATGCTATGTTTATAATATTTTGCCCATGATATCACAGCTCGGTAACAAAAGCTAAGCAACACAAAAAACAGTTCCTAGGTATGACTTCACCTCGCCGTGCCATCGCTGCGCCCATCGCCCCGACGTACCACCTTCCCCAACCCACAGACAGGTCGTTTTTGACTAATAGTTTCCTTTTCTCTTCTCCCAGGTTCCCTCTGCCTTGAGAAGCTGCGGATCTGTGTGAGGAGGGTTTGTTTTTTTTCCAGCTACACCAGGACTCATCTGAACGGTAAGAGATTTTTAGCCTGTTTCCTTCACTCCTGGTTATTTGACAAGTGCTTGAAAACCCTGTTATAAACAATCTCTGTAGGAAAACAGATGATGTCTTACGATCACAGAAGGTAATTTTTTCAAGAACCCAACTTTTTGAGCATTTCCCAGATGCACCGCGTCAATCTTCCTGCGTTTGACTATCTCAGCTGGTTTTCCAGCCCGGGCATTGCGCCAGGCGGGCCGGACTGCCCCTCATTGTCACTTCTGTTCGATGGCACTTGCACCCACTGCTGTTATTCCAGGCTTCAGGAAATTTTCTAACCACTGGACAGGCTCCAGCACTGCGCACTAATAAGTTGCAGATTGCAGCACTTCGAGTGTGTGTGTGTGTGTGTGTGTGTGTGTGTGCGCACAAGTGTGTCAGATCGGGGCCACGGTTTGTAGGAGGGGGGGGAAAAAACCAGTAGTTCAAAAATGCTGCCTACTCAAATTGACAGAAAAGTGACCCCTGCACTTCATCAGAAATTCCTGCACTGACAAAATAAAGGAGTTTGCTTTTATCACACACAGTAAGACTCATATGGAAAAATGGAAACACTACATCACTCGACCTTAGGTTGCCCCCTTTTCAACCGCAGATGAATATTATGTATAAAAATTGTAAATCAATTTGAGATGTATTAAAGGAGATTCTCTCTTTCTGTATTAAAGGTAATACCTTTTAATCTCGAGATTTATTTTGTAATGTCAAGTAAATGAGAAAGACTTAATTTCCGTAACTGAATTTTGTTATTCTTAAGTCTCTTTAGCATCTCTGCATGGTGTTCACAAAATTTCCTACCCTTTGCTTTGCATCAGGAAATAATGAGCAAGCAGCACTTACCCAACACTGAGTCACAAATATTTGCCTAAATTAACAGAGCATTTAAAGCCATTTTAAACAACTTAAGGAAATTGTGCTACCCTTTGAACTGTGATTCACTACTAGGAGAATTTAGGAAACTTTTCCTCTTCTAAAGGTAAAAATCAGCTGCCACAGCCTCCTTGTAATACCATTAGGTCCTAGAGCAGATTTTCCTCTTAAAGATCCTCACACAATAGAATTCTTTGGTTAATGAAACTACTTCTGAAATTTTCCTAGACTCGGTGTTGGGTACTTTGAAATTTCAATCTTTTCACATCCTTGAACTCTCATCAACATTTTTTTCCAGACTGTGTCAATAAAATTGATTACTTGCAGTTCTGAACTCTGTTCTGCACATGGAAATAAAACAATTTGTTTTAAAGTATTTTCTGAAGAAAGCAGAACTTGGCAATCATATCTCCAAGATCAAAAAATAAAAAAGAAGAAAGAGGGACAAACCAACCAAGGCAAACCTTGCCCACAAAAAGCAAAACAAAAAGAAACCTCTCCAGCAAAGAAAAGAGAAGCACCATCCTGATTTCCTGATTTTATCACGGCAGCGACGCCGAGCTCAGTCCCTGACATGCACATCATCAACCTCACCGCTGTTCTCCTGATTGATATATCTCCCTGTCGGATGTGAACGATCTTTTCGGATCATTAATATGTTCATTAATTTGTTATCAATTCCAGCTCGCTGTACTTACACCGCCCGGTACCGCGAGAGCGCCTCAGCAGCGCCGGTGCAATCACACACGGACAGACCCCTGGCTGCCCGGTTGTCGAGATGCCTCATGCCTACAACCGATCTGTTGCTTTTACAAGTTTAATCTTGGTATTAAGGAGCTGATTGTGGAACCATGTCGCTATAACATCTTCAACCCAGCTGTACATCATATAAACCACTATAGGAGGGGGCAGTCTCCCATCATTCCTGGCAGCAGCACATACCTTTAACTCCCTAATCTGTAATACTACAAAATACCGCTCTCATTTCTTCCCAAGCACAAGTGGACTACCAGCAAGGGTCCAACAGTGTTATTCCTAATTACCTTTTTTTCACTCTTGATCCTGTGGCGCTCATAATTAGTTACCTGGGGCTGCAATCCAATTTGAAGTGATGACAAGAAAGTGATCCATGAAAAAGTAATAAGTTAAATCCAATTTCAGCCTTCCTCTAATTAAATGCACATGGAACTAATGACTCAAACCCTACCATTTCAGTGATAATGGTAATTAGCGAGGTGGGAGTCACTCTCTTTTTTCAACACTGTAGGTGTAAACCACAAGGTAAAATGGCAGGAGCACTCTTAATTACATGTGTCATTTTGTCAGCAATTTACACATTTCTGACCAGTCAGGAAGGTTTCATTTGTTTTCCCCTTCCCTGAGGTGGGTAAGGCACATTCAGGCTCGGGCACTGCCAGCCCCACGGCCCCGCTCCCAAACTGGCCAGAAATCACTGTTTTTACAACACTGTTCTCTAAATGCTTAATGTCAAAGCAGAAAACCTGTGAGAAAATGATAGTCAGGGTGCTCCCACAAGACCCAGGGCTGGAAATGAGGGATCCTGGCTTCCACTTTACCCCTCTGGACTGAGTTCTTTCCAATATGCAGATACCAAACCCCCAAATACCCCAGCAGAGCAGTGCACCTCAATGCCACCGAGGGTCTGCAGATCTCTGACCTCGGGCGAGCCGCTTAATATCTCTCTGTTGGGGTTTACATGGCTATAAAATGAGAATAATCATGTTTGCTGACAGTACCTCACACTGCCAGCTCTCCCAGTATATTGGTATTTTCCTAGAAGCTTCATTTTTTTGGAATCATGACATTACAGAACAATCACAGACCTTCTTTCAAGAAAAACTGTATTTGTCACCTTTCTGCTCAGTCTAAAAAGCAGAAAAACTGAATATTAAAGGCTCTAAAAATATATAAAAGGGCAGCAAAAAAAGGCCCACAGGTTTCACTGAAAAAAACCCCTTAGTATCAAAATTTTCAAGCTGATCTTGTAATTTTGAGGACCTGACTCAGATTTTGTTCTTTTCGTGGGGTGGATGATGTTTGGACTTCACAGGCACGTTCCAAGAACTGACTAATACCTATAATTGGGCTTAGGGGTGAAAAATAAAAGAACCTAGGGGGTCCTTTTGTAGGAACCAGAAAAACTCAACTTTATTTCCAAGTCAAAAATAAACAATGAAAGATTGAAATGAAATTTTCATAGGCAAACTTTGAACCCAGCAGAAGTGAAACCTCGACCCAAGTAGAGTCGGTGGAAAAATTCCCATTGGTTGACTGAGGCAAAATTCAGACCAACTCTTGTATTTAAAATTGAAACAGAGAGAGATACTCACACAAATAGAATAAATACACCTGCAAATTTATTTTCCCTGCCAAATTTTCTGCTGAGACAATTTCTCTACTAGTCATTAAATTCACCACTAGGTAAAAAAGGTACTCTGGGTATAAAACATGAGACAGAATAACCTAAGATTTGTGTGCTCCAAGCAAAACAGAACATACCCTGCCCTTCACCTTTTGGTGTTTATTACGTTGTCAAGCTAATGATTTCTAATTTCATAAAAAACAATAATAATTGCCCACAACATCAAACTACAGTGATTTTTTCCTCTTACCCTCTTCTATTTCTCAAGATACTGGAAAGAAATATTAAGATAATACAGCATGCAAATTAAGTTCTACAAAAGCCCAGCCAAAAGGCTGCTGTAAAAAGCAGCGGTATGCAAAGGCAAGGACAGTTGTCTCCTCTCAGCCTCCCCCAGTCTCACCCTGAGAATTTAAACGAAACTCAAATTCTTTTCTTGGCCATGACTTAAAGGGAAGATTTATTTTTTTGTTTTGTCAACCGAAAACAAAAGTTTCCATCCCAGTAATTTCATTATTTCTTCTCACCAAACACACATAGGTTAACAATCAGATAACAACTCTCATTTAATCACATAAAAAAAGTCAAGTGATGGGTTTCAATTGTGAGATATTGACTTGGATGTCCCAAATCTGTTTTCAGTCCAGTATCCAACTTTCAGCTCGATGCAACACACAACATTTACGTCTTTAAAAAAAATTGTATTTTTAGTATTGCCAAAACACACATGCACTTTTACTTTCTTGGGAGAAAAATGTGTCTCTTGATTTGTTTCCAATCTGCGTGTTCTTGCCAGCAACTAAAATGCTTGAAGAACCAAAATGAATAATCGTTAAGAGCATCGGCAATTAAAGCTGCAAATTTTAATCAATACATCTATTAATACAAAGATATATTTATCTTGGCCAGGAAAAATGTGCACATTTTCAAAATCCTAAGCATACCTGGTCTGTTAAATTATTTGTTTCACAGACTCAAGAAAATCCAATGTCTATGGCAAATATATTATCAAACAGACTTTAGTCTTTTTTTCACTTCCAGTAATTTTTGTGGGACTGATATTTTTTATGTTCTTTCCCCAACTGCTGGTTACTAAATCCATTTCTTAACTTTCAATTTTCTTTTGTTTGTGTCATCAGGCTGTGAAACCGGCGGTCACTGCCAAATCTAAACCACGGCAGTGCGAGATAGGCTCAAAATGTGAGTCATCCTGTATTTGGAGATTTGGGTTTCTTTCAACTATCAGCAGAGCACATCTCCACTCCTGCATCCAAGTTCTTATACACTAAATATCTCACAGTTTGCTAAAAGCAGATCTTCAGGTAGAGATACCAAGGTCAAGGCCAATATGATTGAAGAACCCACTGTCACGTAAATGCTATTGAAGGCACCGTGTCCCAGTGTGGCCACGGGATGCTGGGCTATATTTAAGTACCGTGGTTATTTGACCAGTGAATAAAGAAGGAACAGAGGACATCATCCACGAGGCAGTAACAGATTAGCTACACAGTGTCTACTAGTTTAATTTTCCGCATCTGTTTGTGGCGGTGGGGTTCAGGTGCCAGCCTGCCTGCCAGCATCCCAGTGCTGAGCCCGAGACCAAGGGAGCTCTTCTAGCCCCAGGACCGGCTTCCCCTCCTTTATGGAGCATTTTAGTAGGCGAATCAGTAGCCCAGGAAAACGGCACCCCTCCCTGTTCCATGCAAACAGCTCCCCAGCACTCGTGCTGGGTGCTGCTCAGCAGTGCCCTCGCCAAGCACAGCAGGGATGAGCGACGTCTATGGTGTTCTTGTTATACATGAAGCCTGTTTGTCACAAAAAAACCCAGGTGACTGCTAACCACTGTGGCTATTGAATGAGACATCTATATTTATAAATGAAACCCAAGGATGACTTGTTCATTATTTAGGTAAACTTCTGAAAAACGGGCTCACTTCTCCCACCCTTGACATTTATTCTATGTACTGTCAGCAATAGGCGTCGTCTCGTCACCGTGGCCCCATCCCAACTCAGGGGGTGTGGGTGCTTGTGTGGGTGCAGTTTTACTCAAAAATTCTACCCCCAGCAGCACCATTTCCTTTCAGCAACAGATTTTCATTACAAGGATGCACTTGGGGGTGTTACATCCAAGAGGACTTCCAGTACATTTCAGACTGCAACAGCACCAGGAGTGAGAAGGGGGAAAAAAAAAAAAAAGACTGGGCAGTCATTTGAATCAGTGAGTGACAGGCTGGGCCAGCTCTCTGTATACATTAATAAATTAGAATTTTAATTGTGTCTCTGACTGCAGGAGCTGCTCCAGTACTTTAATACGTACCAACAATTGGCTATGTTATGGAATCCGCGATGTGGCCTTCACTGTTGACCTCTGCAACACAATTCCCAGTCTGACTACGGAAACTGTTTGGTTTGATCCTTTCAACTTATTTGAATCCTGACAAATAAGCTCACAGCTGAAAGGTCAACACAGTCATATTTCATCCTCTGGAGCTATTCTTAAGACATCTGCACAACAAAGCACTTCTTTTAGTACCTGACACTGGACCTAGCCAGCACAATCTCTCATTAAAAATGTCCCCAGTGGAAGAGTCTATTAAAAGGCATATGGATCAGCTATGGATTTACCAAATAAAATATTTTTGAAAGCATTAATGTAACGCTTTGGATTACGGCTCTCGACGCTGCCAATAAAACGTATATTTGCCCAATGACAAAATGCCTCATATTTTCCAAAAGAATAATAGCCCGGCTGTAAAGCGTGAGGTGTTGTCCAGCAGCCGGAGCACAGAGGTGGGAGCCAGGAACTCATGAATCTTAATCCTACCTCTAAACCCAATTCCCTCTGTGATCCTAAGCGAGTCGCTTAACCCGCTTCCCTCAGTTTCCCAGTCCAGAACTGGGATAATGCTACTTACTTATCAGACTTTCCTTCTGGGGATGTTTTGGAGATTAGTATTTGCAAAATGCTTTGAAGATGAAATCACTACACCAAAGCCTGAAGTTGTCCACACTGGGCCAAGGGCTGCAGTTAATAGCTATTCCTCACTCAGGCAAAACTTCCCTTGAAGTCCCCATCAGCTTTATTTGGGTAAGAACCACAGGATCAGGTCCTCTCACTTTACTGTCAAGGCCTTTAGTGATGTTGGTTTTATCTTCCATATTCTACTACATATTTAAAGAGTCTAGGATCCGTATTTTTGTAGGAAAATAATCTGAAGCACATATAAAAGGCAAGAGAAGCAGCAATGCTGTCAGGGAACTCATGGTGATAGTATATCAAACCAAAAAAAAAATAGAAAGAGCAAAACAGACATGAGTTTGACAACGTGCTATGACAACAAGAGGGGAAAAAAAAAAACCCGGAAAGAATTTGGGGCTACAGAGGCTGAAGCATCAGATATAGAAGAGCGAGATAAGATAAATGTCCCAGCTACAGGGCTTTGTGCAACTGCAGCTGAACTGCTGCATTCAGGAACTGATTATCAAAAATCCAGGGACACGCTGCAATTGCAGAGAGCAGTAATAAAAGCAATAACCAGCTGCAAACCAGAGAAGTGGTCAAGGGTCTGGAAGTGCCAGTTTATGGAATACATAAAGAACTAGATATATATAATTTGCCAAAACTGCTAAGTACATGTTAGTATCTCAGATGTTTGAGGACTGTGAACACGAGGCAAGGCAAGGGACTGACTCAGTATTTATACAAGCAGTATTACTTGAAGCAAGAGGACAGAATTAAAGTGGAAAGTTCCTGAGCGTGTGCTTTGTTATGGAAAACCATCCGAAGGAAAATAACAGCAGTCCCACCACCACTTGGGATTTCTAACACTAGAATAGCATAAAAAAAAAAAAAGGAAAATGTGATACATGACCTAATAGGTCTTTCTTGTCTTTAACTCCCCGTGATTTATCCCACAAGACTAGCAGAATGTACTCCAAAGCCCCATATGTGTGCATACATCTTCTGTTTGAGAATGCTGTATTGGTTTTAGCTCTCTGAATTCATAGCAGCACAAAGCCCTATATAATATTTAGATTTGATTTCTGAAGATGTCCATAAATCAGCAGACAATAAAAGGGGAAAAAACACACCGATGATATGATATCCTAGTATTTCCTAATATCCTTGACACAGCAAATCAACGGTTTGAGTGAACACAGACTACAAATGGAACAGCAATCAAACAGAAATGTTAATGCAAATCTCCTATGCACACTGACACAGTAACAAAAGCTATTCCATTTTGTCATGATCCAACCCTACCAGACGCTAATAAAAGTACACGCTCACGATTTGTAAATATGCCATGGGTGGGATTTTCCCCCTGCCACTTACACCAGCCACAGCCGCTCTGCGGACACACTGGAAAGCAGCTCCTGAAGGTGCTATTCCAGTGTTCATGAGGAGGACGCATTTATTCATCTTTTCCAGCCCCCAGTCCCTCAGAGAGGCGCACAGGTTCCCCTTACCTGAAGGGCTGGCTGTTTGTCATTCCTCTTCGGAGACTTTAATCCACTAACTTGTTGCTGCTGCTGCTGCTGTTGCTGCTGCTGCTGCTGCTGTTGCAGGAGAAGCTGCCGTGCCACCTGGAGAGCCTGTGGGGAAAGAGGTTGGAGCATTGAGTTTACAGCAAACAGGGCATGAGGAGCCACACACACAGCACAGAATCAAGGCAATTCCTGGTCATGGGGTACTGCTCCACTCTTGATGCACCTCCACTGAGGAAAGCAGTGACTTCCACAAAAACAACAACTCAGCACTTGCATGCAATGTGGTGATATCCCACCACTGGATTTCCCATTTTGACTATGAAGAAAACCAGCAGCAGCTGATGTTCAAGTCCTGGGTGTGAACCTCAAGTAACTGCAGGAATACCAGAGGTGAGCTCCATACAGTTATTTTTGTCCCCCTGGAGCAGCCCACAGCCCTCCTTGCTACTGGGCAGTCTCATGCCTTTCATGTGCCTCCTTTCCAGCAGGTCAGGTCGGGTTTACAGAAGAGGGCAGTCCTTTATCACTGTCTGCTCTCCTGAGTGCCAGAGAACATCAGAGAAGTTTCTGGAAGGTTATGATGGGAGGAAGAGGAGAGGCAGCAGCAGGTGGAGCCATGCTGAGTGTCAGAGGCACTGTGCTGAAGGCTGAGAAAGCTGCAAGGAGCTGGAGTGAATGCAAAGAAAAGCAGGGACAGCATCTCACCCCACCAAAATCCAGGACTTGGACTTCGATGATCACAGTAGGTCCCTTCCCACTCAGGATAGTCTATGATCCTATGAAAATCACTGATGGCTTGTGACAGGGCTGTGGGGACTCAACGGGAGGGGGCAGAGCAGCAAAGGGACAGTGTGACCTTACAGGATGGAGAGACAAAGGACATGACCTCAAAAGCATGAGCAGGCATGATGTGTGGGGGATTATTGCAAAATTTCATGCAAAGCAAAGGAAAAGCGTCCGTGGACATCAGAGCCTGCCGCTCTGCAAGGCCTGAATGCTTCCTCAGGTAGAGAAAAGAAAGCAAGAGGAGACAAAACCCGAGGGAAAAGATGAAGAGCAAGTCCCTGCCCTGGCTCCCTCCCTGCTCCCCAGCCAGGGGATGCCAGGATGATCTCTGCAAGACAGACTGTGGCACAGCTGAGGCTCTGTTGGCGAGACCCCAGCCTGCTGCTCCCAGAGGATTCACCAGCACCGGACTCGGGCCTCCTTGGTCTCCTTGGAGACGTTCAGTACATGTGTAGGTGGAAAAGTGGGAAGGCTGAAGACTTCATTAATGTTAAACAAGAAAAATAGTCCCTTTGCAAGATGCCTACATGGAAGGAGGGGAAAAGCTTTCCCCACTCCTACTGTGTATGTTCTCTGAGTGATTTAATTAATACCTATTTAATTAAGGAGTCAGATACGGTTCGGGTTTCACTTGCTTCTCCAAGTTGCAGAGTGTTTAATCTCAGCGCAGAACTGCTGGGAAAGATGATTTAATACCAAGTACTGCAAACTCAGATCCAAACCCCCTAGTAAAAACTTGTTATTTTATGGCCTAGACCCATCTTTTTACTTTTGAAGAGACACTGGTCATCTCGGCACGTTGAAGAACCGCCACTGCTGGCCAGGGCAAGCAGGGAGGAGAGACCCTACTGTGCTCTGGCAACAAGCCATCCTGCCAAATTTAATAACAAGTCTGCACCAGATCACAAAACTCTGTAAGGCAGGGTGCTATTTCCAACAGAGCTTGGTGTGGTGAGGGTAACACCAGATTTTGCATCTCAAGCTGGTCGGAGCTCGGTGCACCCATAACACCTCTAAAACAGTCCGTGTCCCCGTGAGAGGTGCGGGGAGCTGCTGGGCACGGACACACACCAGGGCAGGCCCATATGGATCTGGGCTCACACACACACAACCACCCCACCACGGTGCAGCATCAAGAACCAGAAGACCCTCCAGCCTACCAACAAATACAATGGAACAAAGGAAATCTTTATGAAGAAAGTTCTAAGTATGGTTAAAAAAATGTTATTTTTATTGAATTAGCTTATTTAGCTGTAAAAGCATCTTCAAGGGTGGGCAGAGGCAGCAGAAATAAAACCTACAAGACTTAAGGGGATGGGCAACAAATACTCACCTACTTAACAGGGGTGTTGTATGGCTTATTTAATTAATGAATACTTGTAAAGCACTCTGAGTTGCTCAGACAAGAAGCTCTATACAGTAGAAGCGCAACATATTATTATATATTATTAAGACTGGCTCTGCAGAAGAATAATTCCAGGTAAATGTGCAATCAAATGATCATTTTAGTTCCCAGTAATTAGATTCAATAGGCCAAAAAAAAACACAGAAGCCTTTCTTTAATCATACACTAAACAATCAGAACATCCCTAACCTTTCAAGCTACAGCCTTTTTGAATAAAACATCATCAACTTATAGATATTATTCCAAAAAGAACCAGTCACCATATGTGTTGTCTCTTTGAAATACAGTTGCTATAGCAGACCCTGCATGCATTTCATGTGATATGATCATATTCTATCCGTTCTGGCAGCTGAGAGGTTGCACAATTAAATTGGCTGCCAGAAATTTTTGAAGATTCCCAGAACAAGTAGCCATGCAAGAAATGCCTGCTCTCTACTCGAGCGGGCCACGAAGCTCTGCGCAGCTCATTGGGGTGGCCACTGCCACCATAAGCCCTTATCATGGCTGACCCCACTGTGATGAGGATTTCTGTCCTCAGGGACAGGCTTGCACTGGCAAAGCTCTGACGGAGCAAAGCCAGAGCTCTGTCCATGCTCCAGGCCCACCTGCACCTGCACACCCACCCTTGTGAGGGTCTCCAGTAGAGGTGACATCTGCAATAACTGCTTCATGTCCAGTTGTCACCTGTCCTGGCACAGACCTGGTAGGATCAGTGATGGTGAGAGGGAGGGACCAGCACAGAGGGTGGAGCAGGGTGGGAAGGAAAGGATTTAAAACAATGAAAGTGGGCTGGAGGGAGCATTGTGGACACAAGGAGTCAGGATGGACAGGAACATCAGAGGGAGAAACAAGGCAGGTGCAGGTGAGATGGCAGCACACTGACATTGCAGAGGATTGCAGACTGAAATGGCATTTCCCATCTCTCAAGATTTCGCTTTTTCACTTATACATAACTGACAGCAGTAAAAGCTGAGCACCGGATGAGCTCGGGTTTAAGATGTGGAAGGTTGTTTATAGCTCATATCTGGTTCTTACTGACCATCTGCATCAAGTAGCTACTGTGTCCTTGGTGAACCCAGGGATCCCACATCTCTCTTCCTTTCTACGTTTTCCTGCTCAGCCTTTTCTCCCTCCTACCTCAGAGCAAGAACTGCCGCTGCACTTCCAAGAATCATCTAGCACTGCTACATAGGATGTGCAAAAGAAAGATGGCCTGGGAAGCACCGTCCCTCTTTCCTCTTATCCGCGAAACATTTCAAGCCCGTTTGGAGTGTCTTCATGGAATTAATTTGGTGATGTTTCAAGCCCTGTGGACACCTGCCCTCATTACGCCGGCACATCCCGTATAATCCAAGCCAACAAGCGTCACACCTCTACCCCCTTCCCTGGTTCCAGGCAGTACCACTCCCGCCCGGACCTCATTGCTGGATGCTGGCGTGGGAGCCCTGCTGAGGCTGCCGGTGCTGCACAGTGCTCAAACGAGGAGAGACAGGGAAATTAATTTGAGTGAAGTCAGTCCCACAACCTTCATCAGCACGGAGATTCGCAAGCAGGCCTGTACATTAATAAAGCTTCCTGTGGGAGTAGATGTTGCCTTTGATTTGCATGTGAATTCAATGCTAGTGAGAAGTGCCAGACTGTCAGACATGGAGACCAAAGCCTCTTATCTTTCCAAAAGCTTCTGTAGCAGTTTCCCCACATTTCCTTAATCATCTGCCTTGTCCTCAACTTACTGAACAGGCAGTAGAGAGTAAAGCTGGACTCGGTTCAACTCCTGCTGCTGCCAAGTCCTGAAACAAGGGTGCCAGGACTGTTTACTGCTAGCCAACAGCTCTGCTAACGTGGCCCTCTCCTCACGAGCAGGTGCTCTGACATCTCCAAGCTCTTTTCACACATTCCTCCCCACTGCCGTAGTTACATCCTAAATCTCCACCACGTGCTTGCATGTGAACAATTGCCAGGGGCCGTGAAAAAACAGCTCATGTTTGTGTGTCCAGACAACTGCCTGTTCCTTCACGGGACAGGCAAGAGATGCCAAGAGCCCCTGAAACCACTGAGGTGTTTCATACATTTGGGTCCATGACTACCAGCAGCCACATTATCTGCGCTGCCCGAAGAGTCTGCAAGCCTGGACAAAGCTACTTGGGGCACCCAGAGACCCAGACACCAATCCTGGCCTCCTGCACTAATCACAGAGCACTGGCAACCATCCTCCTCTCTGCACCGCAAAAGAAAGACGAAATCTTCCCACTTACTGGAAAAAAGAGAAAGGAAAGAATCCCCTAGCAAGTGCATCTTCTGAGTGTCACCATTTTTGGTCACTATAAATGTGGATTCTGAAGGACAACATCAAGAAAAGGCTCACTACCAACCAAGTCATCCTATGCCTAAATGCAAGATCCAGTAAATAAACTGCCAAGATATTTTCTTATCCATTAGGAAATCACCCAGAGATAAGGAAATTTTTCTGGCGTAAAACAGAGACCAGTAAAAAGGCAACTGAAACGTTGCACTTTAAAGACATTGCACAAATTTGGGATGGTATTTGAGAGTCAACACTGGGTGACACCTAACCCAGGAAAAATGTTAACAGCACATTAACTGTGAGATGAATCAAGCCTGTTTCATTCACAGAGCAAGTGGGAAGCCCCACTGAAAATCCCTCTCTCTGTGCTTAGGGAAGTGGCAACTCTTTAGTATTTCCCAACTAGTTAAGCACCAGGAGGGGGGGGGAAAAGTACACATTTGAGATGACCAAGACAATTTTATTGCAAGACAGACAGAACGTGACTTGTTTGCCCAGCTGTTGTTTGCCTGGAATACTGGGCAGTGTTATCACCCCAGTTACTGTTGTAATTCGGCATTTTCACGCAAGCTCGACCTTTCAGTTTCATCATCCTCTTTGGGCAAGTTCTGCTGAAAAGTGCAGCCCTGCCTCTGACTTCATGTGGCCAAAAACTCCCGATTCGGGAAGGGGGCTGGGGAAGGGAAATACACTGGAAAAAGAGGGTAGAACTTTAAAAATAGAAATGCTGCTTAAATGCCATATACTTGCTTACAGTGTCAGCACATAAGGAAAACAGTAACAGGATCCAGTCGCATGGAGCCTCTTGCTAACTTGTTCCACCACTGCAGCCAGTACAAGGCAGCGACTCTCCAACTTTTTTCCATTGGCCTATTTCTATTGAAGAAAAAGAGCTCCAGCTCCTCCCTTCCCATCTGCTCCAACTGATATTAGTATCAATCAGTTATTAATGAAATATGATGACTTACAGCTATAACAGGCCTGGCTCTAACACCAGAAGAAGCTTGTTTCCATACCTGAGGTTTCTAAGGCATGGAAAGACTGATCCAGGGAACTGCAGGAGGTATGGAAAGGTATGTACATTGGAGGGTGGAGAGATGAGCAACGGCCATGAGGATGCAAAAGAAACAGGCGTCCTGTCTGACTGCCAATTTCCAGGGCAGTTGTGCAGTAACTGGCTGCCTCCAAAATGGAAAGCATGCACACAGAGAAGTTGCAAGGAGGGAACAAACCAAAATCCCACGTGTTTTTACAGATTCCTAAGGATTTGGGGCCTTTCCAGGTGGACAAAGCTGCTTATCAGGAAGGCAACTTGAGAAAGGAGGAAGGAAGTGTTCCCAGAAATCAGAGATGGTCCTGCTGCCATCTGAACTGTCCAAGCAGTAAATCAGGAAAGTTACTTGCCAGCCAACATCATCATCTGTCCGTTATTTCAGTTATGGTCATTAAAAAGCAAAATACAACAAAACAAGCAGAGAGAAATGAGAAGGAAGATATTTTAAGGGCAAAATCTACCCTTGGAGCAAACATAACACTACCCCGGTCCCAGACTCCAGAAGCAAGACCTTCTGTGTTAACCTCTGATAGCCATGCCCTTACAAACTAACCCTGCTGCTCAGCTTTCCCCACTGAGGTTTGGGAAAGCATGGCTTTGCAGCAGCAGGCATGCAGTTCTCTCACCATCTATTTCTCCCCAAGTTTTCACGACGGATTTAGGCACTGAGGGACCGCCCGGCCGGCAGCTACAGGTGCCTCTCCCAGCAGAGTGTGGCCCACCTCCCAGAAGGGCTTTTTGCTTCCATTTAGTCTCACAAGGCAAGTACCTTTGTTTCTCCTGGGTGGGACGAGGGGGAATTTAGACTCAGCCAGCAATCTCTCTTCTTTCTCAGCTCCCATCTGTCCTCACACCCCACTCCACTCCACAGCTGCTCCCAGCAGAGCGGCAAGATGCAGCTCTCAAGCTCGGAAGCCTGGATGCACCCGAGCTTCAGAGCTGCTTCATGTCTCTCCCACTCTTGCCTCCTCTACCTCCTCTCCTGCGACACTCTCTTCTCCTGGAGCAGCAGATGTAGAGGAGCAGAGGTAGGAGGCAGACACATGGAAGGGGAGCCCTGCTGCAGCTCTCCTCCGGCAGGCTCAGGAGCCGATCAACGTGTGGAAACCAGCGAGGAGCGGAGCAATATGCAAAAGGGAAAAAAATAAAAAATAGTGCAAAGCAACAGCAGTGGGTAGTGCTGTTCCTCTGGGAGGAACAGAACAGGGGGAGGTGAGATGAACCAACTAGAGAGAATAGGAAAAGAACCAAAATGAAGAGGAGGAATAAAATGTAGAAGATGCAAAAGAGAGAAGCAGATGTTCTTGCAGCACTTTTTCCCTCTGACATTCGTGCCCAGCTCTTCCATCTTCCTCCAGAACTGGGAAATGAGCTGCTATGTGCTCCCTCCCTATTTCCACCCTGCTGACCCTATGTGCCACACACAAAACGAAACAAAGCCAAGAGCCCCAACACTGCTCCCAGCACTGCAGCAGGGAAGCCTGAGGAGAGCTACAGGCAGGACGAGGAGCTCTGCTATGGGACACAGGTAGGATGCAACATAACCTGGTGATCCATCCCCCTGCTGTCCAGCCTTCTGAACGGCCTTGGATTCAAAAAATCTCCATCCCAATCTCATCCTCTATTTCCTTGTTTCCTTAAATAATCCTCCTCCAGTTACTCTGTACCCAACGCCACTGGTGCTGCAGAGGGATGCTGTGAGCCTGGGGAGATGCTGCTGGTACCCAGTACCTCGCTCAGCTGCAGCTCCGCTGCAAGGCTGGCTCCCTCCAAGGGCTACCAGCCAGCTCATCAAGGAGGGGAGCTTCAACAGCAATCTTTCACTCCATAAAATGATCAGCTGGCCCTGAAGGCTTTGCTCAGACACAGTAGACTGGTCTGGCCAAGTGACTAATGGGTGATTCCCATGCTGGAAAAAGAGAAGGGACCTGGAGGTCCGCATGTACAAACCCTGGCTCACATCCTGTCCCTGATGTGATGGGGGCAGGCCTGGAGCAAGGGAGCTGGCAATGTGCCTCAAACTGAAGCATCTCCTAGAATAGTTTAGTCATAAGGAAAGAAGACGAGTCTTTATTTTTCTTCCAGCACGCTTAGTTTCTTTCCTCTGGAGTAGATTCTGGCTACCAGTTGAGGAGATTCCCTCCAGAAAAAGGCACTGGAAACAAAAACCCTTTCTTCCAAACCCACAGGGTGGAGTTGCCTGTGCCCCAGCACTGCTGCACTTCGTCCTCGTGGGCCCTGAGGTTACTCCTGCTGGTGGGAGGAAGATGCTCCTGCCCTGCCATCCCACAGCCCATCCCATGGCTGGCAAGATCCCTGCCTGCTATCCCAGCTCTGCAGCAGCAAGGACCCAGCCCCACACAGGGGAACAACAGAGTTTGCCTCCAAAACAATAATTTCCATTTTGTAATTTATTCATGAACTCCACCAACTTCGGGGAAAAGGTGGGGGAGGTATTTTCTTCAATACTCAGACGCTACCTGGATGAAGGGGGCAGCCAGCAAGGAGCAGCAGGGCAAGAGATCAACTTCAGCAAACACCAGGAACCTGAGAACCCCAAACCAGCCACAATGGGGACAATGGCTACAAAAATCCCTTTTTTGAGGCATAAATGAAATCCTCAGGCGGTTACACTGTAAAAACACCTTCTGTCCCCTCTTTTAAAGAGTCACAGTCAGGACTCATCAAAGTCACTTAAAAAGCATCTGGCAAAAAGTTCCCAAACATTAAAAACGGTTCTCTTTATTTTGGCATGCCAAGACTCACAGCATGTAGCGGTCTGTACCAGCAAGAAAGGAGGGATGGGCCAACACATCCTGGTAAAATGAGAAAGGATACAAATCTTGGCTCCCTGCGCAAACTGAACCAGAACTGAACTGTGTCTGAGCGATGAAAAAAATCTTATGGGATTTCCAGCTCGTTTCTGTAGGCTCGAGATCAGATTCTAAACTACTGTGTTTATCCAGAAGTGAACCAGACCTTTGAATATTTGGAGGACTATTCACTGCTGAGCCGCGTTTTTCTTGGATGTCAAAAGCACGGGAAGTTCTCGTATTTTTTAATAGAGAAGAGAAGAGGGATAAGGTGGGGGGGAGAAGGAAGAGGGCCTTTTTGTTGCTACAACATAAATAGTATATTGCATACAGCTGCTTGCGCGCTTCCCTGTGTGGTCAACAAAACAGGGAACATATTTTAAGCTTGTTTTCCAAAACACTGCATGACAAACTTGTACTCAGAGGCCCATGAAATACATCCCCTGACTGGGGACATCTCACCACGCTCCATCCAACTGCTGTTGGATGAATGAAGGAAGCAAAACATTGGGACAGCCCAAAACATAGAAAATGAATGCTGCAACTCAACTTCTATGGCACAGCCTAATTTAGAAAAGCTTCTAAAAACCTTAATTTTAACAGATTCTGATAAAACAAAAATAGGTGAGGTTCAGATGGAGGCAACAAAAATGATTAGAGGCCTCAGCAGATACGAGGCAAGATTGATAAGGGTGGGAGTGTTTAGTTTAGCAAGAGATGAGTAAGAGGGGAGATGATAAAAGTACACAAATTGTGACTCGGTCTGAGAAGGTACATCTGGTGCTTTTGCCCTTTCTCATAACGCAAGAGAAAGGGGACATTGAATGAAGTCAGGAAGCAACAAACAACAAAAAAAATCAAAGCAGATAAAGGGATTTTTTTTTCTTTCTTAATACACAACTCATAATTACGCCTAGAACTTACTGTCACAAGATATCACCAGTGCCAAGAGCATGGGTAGGATGAAAGAAAAGATTAGACACTTGCACAGATAGTAATGAGAACATTTACAGCTACCTTTGGAAAGATAAAAACAGAAACCAAGGTACGAATGTTTATGCTTCAGGGCACGAGCCAACCTTTAATTGCTGGAGGTTGGGAGGAAGCTTTCCCCATGGATAGGTTCTCTAACTGTCCTTCATGGGTGCCTGCCCAAGGACTTCAGCCAGGGCTGGAGATCCCCAGACCAACAGGATGCAATTGCTGCTACACCTCTGTCTTCTTGGGTACCTTCATCCTGCACCGCTGATCCCAAAGCCCATTCCTCAGCCTGTCTCAAGCCTCCTCAACCCTCAGGGAGCTGTTGGGCAAGGGGGACCAGCCACGTCCCCCATCCCAGCCCCTGCCCATGTCACCTGGCCCCAAGCTGTTCAGTTCCTCTTCTTCTTCACATCACATTGAAGTTTCAGGTCCTTATTTTGCCAGCCCTTCCTCTGCCTGCTATTTCGACTGTCACTTTTCCTCCCTCAAACCTAAACCCACAGCTTCAGTCCCTGCCATCCATTTGGGCTCTCCATGGAGCGCTGACCCCCTGGAGCCAGGGGAGAGAAGCATCCACATCCACCTCCTCCTCCCCTGACCCACCAGCCACGGAGGGTTTTTGCGACGGAAGTTGCGACTGAACCCAACTTCAAGATGTCAGGCAAATTTTCCTTTCTTTTGATCTGAAGCCATTCCTCAGAGGAAACCGACATCCCTGAGGAGGAGGAGGAGGAGGAGGACCCTCCTGCCGATCCAGCACCTGCAGGGCAGCGGCAGTCAGGCGCTATTACAGACCGCGGAGCTCATCAACGCGCTGGAACTGACATGAGATTCGGGGAGACAAAGAGAGATTTTGAAAGCAAGTCAGTCTATTAAATTTATACCTACCTGCACAATGTGAAACAAACCACATCTCGGTTTCCTTTCATGTGCATGACAGTCTTAACTTGTTTCTTTTAATCCCATAAAAGCAGCTAAAGCATGCAACATGCTTCCCGGAGATGAGGCAAACCTGTATTTTGCTTCCTGACAGTGATTTAGTTTATAGGGTGGGTTTTTTTTCAGGGAAGATAATGAGCATTGTCCTAAGCCGGTATTATAAAGGAAATACAACACGCTACATGCTAGACACCTGGCATTTAAAGAAGAATCCCATAAATTGACACTGTCTGTAACGGACCAAACACAGCTGCAACCCCTCGCGCTGCACAGACACCAGCACTGGAGGCAGGAAGATCCCAGCAGCACTCGCCAAGGTTTTCTTTGGAAGTCAGCACCCTTCTGAAAATTCAAAGTGCCTCTCATTTAGTCAGTCACACCGCAAACAGGACCCGGGAGATGACCAGGGCTGTGTGACTATGTAATAAATCCAGCAAATCCAAAGGGGAGAAGCAGTAATCCATGGAAACGTTCCACACAAGAGGGGGGCTTAAGTGCTTTTAATTCCCAGCTGCAAACCCAACAAGCTGCCAGAAGGCGGAGACCACTGAGCACAAGGGGTTAATGGCCTTGCTAAAGAAAATGATACACATAATTTCCTTTTATCATAAAACAATACATTTATTATTTTCTGTATATCTGTTAAAGGGCACGGCCTTCTGAGTGGAAAACAAAACACAGCTTGGTCACATGTTTATTTGCTTCAGCTACTCCCTTTCCCTTCTGATAAATAATCAAACATGCCATCCAGAAAAAACAAAACCAGTGAGCTGGGAAATTTGATGGTCATCAAATAGACTAAGATACCAAGAAAAGCAGCCCACTGTTCCCACAGAGAGTTTTCTGCCCCACACCTACACTAACATCTGAGTAAATAACTTCAGTCACTCTTTCCATTTTCCCCATGCAATTACTCCTACTGTTAAACAAATTGTCCTTAAGGCAGTTGCAAACACCATTTTTTTTTCTGCAAAGTAGAACAACTTCTGAACATTAAAAAGCCAGACTAGCAATATATTTTCAAAATATGTTTGTTGTACTTGCGGTTTGGCTGAACACACAGCTTGATTTCTCTCTCTCTCTCTTGCTCTCTCTTCTAGGAAGATGGGGGTTTACGGTTTAAAATTTTAAAGTGTATTTGGATCTCAGGAAAAGCCTCGAGGAGGATGGGTTTTCTCCATAGGGCAGGCAGCATATTTTCCATTTTCTCTTATATTTCACACTGTACGAGCACCACGAATGCTTGCCAAAAAAAAGTTACCTGCTATGTCAGTGGACTTTTGAGGGGGAGAAACCACTGAGAAATATCAAGCAGTTTTTTAAGTCACTTGAACAGAGAGGAAAAAATCCAGCATCTGTGTTGCGACACGGATTACCCAGAGGATCCACACTATCTTCCAACAACCCCTGAAGACCATTCATACAACAATCACTAATACTGAAAAACTGCAGAGAAAATCCTTCACGTGAGAAGTTAACAACCATTACCCGGCATGAGCACGCTTTCCCTTTCCTTTTGTAGTACCACAGGTCTAAACAATAGTCATATGAATGAGATAATAGCCATGCTTGTCTCAGCAGCCTGATTTTTATTAGCATGAAATTGGTACAAATATTAGCGAGGCTGGTTCGCACACAGTGCCAGAGCCACGATGCAAACAATTTGCAGAAAACAAAAACGCGACTCAGTGGGCTTGCGCCGCTTGTGCTGCCCAGAACAGCAGCCACGTTTCCCTTTTTGAGGGGGGGTTGTTGTTTAAGTTATTTTGGCACTTGTGCAAGCGCCAGGAGAAGCCGCAGCACCGGCCGGGCAGCAGGGACAGTGACACATGGCTGCTCCCGCGACACCGCAAGGCGATGGGCACCCCAAAAGAGGACCTGGTCCTCTCCATGGTTCTCCGAAGCCACGCCAAAAAACCCACCCTTGTCAACACCTCAGTAAACAACCTGAACCAGCTTCTTTGAACCAACGCAATTCCCCTCTCCAAGCTGCCTGCGCAAGGCAGCGTGTTAAAAGTTCAGCCCTGCCTGCACGCTCCTTTCCTCTGAGCGCTCGCAGAGAAAATGAAGAGTTTAACAGAGTGAGCTCTTACTGTCTGCCTTTAGATTTCCGTCTTCGCGCTGGAGATGTGTTTCTGGCTGTTTCTGTGAAGCGGGGGCTGAAGAATGGTAAAAAGATGTTTGAATAAACAGGAAGTGCTGTGCAGCCGGAGTGCAGGCTGGAGGGAGACGCTGGAGCACTGCCCTTCGCGGCAGCCACCGGGCTCTGCCTCCACAGTAGCAACCTCTGCTTTTACTAAATGACAAAGAAACCGCAAAGCATTCCTTCCCTAATTCTTCCCTTGCAAAGTGGTGAGATCGGCTAGACCTCACAGGTAATCTCAAAGTTGGGCTCAGCACTACACCAGGCACAAAAATCTAGTGATTCTGCATTATTAAATCCCCCCCATCTCTAAGCAGAAACATGCAGAACTAATTATGTCCCCAACCAGACCAAACAGCAGCAAGAAGCACACCTCACTTTTGTGTCTAGGCAAATTCGGATTTGCACGTAAGTCCAGCCAAGCTTGACGTTCCTACCCTTGACAGTGCTGTGACTTGCTCTGAAAACCAGCTCAGGAGGCTGGCCGGGCTGCAGAGCTGTTTTCTCTAACTGCGTGAACTGAAATATAAACAACCACCCAAAAATACAACTTGTCTCGGGCACGGAGACTTGCATCCAGCCTCTCCGAAAGCGTGCGTTCAGCATTCCGGCAGATGCTATCCCCTCCTTCGTCGTCTCCTTCCCCTCCCTAAAACAAACTACCTATTTAACTCGAGATGACTAACTAACCGTCTCCCCACCCAATTATCAAAGCCCTGTCTGCTGTCATATTGGTGACATGACACAGATATTGTCAAGAAAAAGTAAACTGGGGCTGGCACTCAAAGGCAGCTCGTGAAGAGATGAGCAGTCGAACAGCCATATTCAATAAAAAAGAGGAACAGGATTCCTTTAGAAAATGTATTGCTGTTGTGGCAACGTGCTGCTGCCACTGAAGGGTCTGATTTGTTATTTAGCATCTAGTCTTGGACTGTCTGTCATTCTGGGTGCTAATGCTCTGCTAAAATAACTCATTGGGAGCTGTCAGTGGGATGTTTACATAGGCCCCCAATCTTTTCTTCATACAAGGAAATTTTTTACTGGAATTCATCTTCTTTTGATCTCACATTCAAAGCAACAGCAGCTTGATAGACATGCAAGTCTGAAAGCAAATCCAGACGCTGAAGATAAACCGCCAGAGTATGACAGGCAGGAGCATCTAAAGCTTATAAAAATGAAGAGAACAGCATGTCGTCTGAGTATTACAATAGCAGAAATCAAGAGACATATTAGGTGGAACTGATCAGCCACAAAAACAGTTCAAAAGGCAGATCATAGAAACAGAAGACTAAGCTAGAAAAAAAATAAAATTGGAAAGATCTGCTTTACAGAGGCATCACCTCCTCTCTGAGCACCGCAGCGTTTCCGCTCCAGCATGTAAACTTAAGGGGAAAAAAAGAGCAGGGCTCGTGCCGTCTCTACTAACTCAGCAGTTCTTACCTTCAACTCACCAATTAATTTGCCAAGTATACATTTCAATTATGTGTTATTGAAACTGAAATAAAAATAGGACACTGTGCCACTTCTGTCTACAGCCCAGCCCTCCCCAACATCACAGGCATGGGGAATCAGCGCCTCTTCGTTAGGGAACGGGGGAATCGCATCCCCCTGCAAGGCACAAGAGGGGCCCTGGCCTCAATCCCTGCGACCATTTTAGCTTGTTCATCTATCAAAGGGCTGAATCTTGGGATGCTCCTGAGCTCTGCCTCTGCCACTGGTGCAGAAATATTAGTTCAGAAGGTAATTTTATTTAAATTGAATTACGTGTGCCACGGAGTCCACAGCTATGTTTCAAAGGCGATGCTTGCCGGGAAACAATTGCTGAAACTTTCTCTAGAAACCCATACATTTTTAATTTTTCTTCCCCAAATAAGCTTCTTATTCTAATTGAAGTCAGCAAATATAATGAAAAAGTAATTCTCAAACAATTTTGTACTTAGAGCTGTTTGTTAACAAACACTGAACGAGCAGCAGTGTTAGGTTAAAGGGCAGCAGGATTCCACATTATAATTTAGCCTGCGGTTATTTCTGATTAAGAACACCCTCCGGGACGGCAAAGCAAGATCTTCCTCTGCAGCAGGCATAGCTTTTAAAATTAGCCTCTTCTCAATAATAAAACCAACAGGAAAACTGTGGATTTAAAACTGTATTAACCAATTTGAAGTGGTGCAATCAGTTTATGTCTCGCTTTCTGCAAACCACCGTTCCCTGCCTTAGTCAAGTTTCAAATGTAAAAATGCTGCCTGGATTCTGAAACTGTTGTAAGAAAGTCACCTTCTGTCATGCTTATGTAGCTATCTAATGTGCTAAAGGCTGATTATTTATCTTTAAACTGTACTAGTTTAATCTTTTAAGGTCACCACTAATCTGCTCCAACCTTTTAAAAAATAGCAGCTTTCAAGACTTACTGCTGGAATCACTAAACTCTGCGCTGAATGTCATTGTAAGGGATACATTAGCCAGAGTGAGTGTAGTTTTACAATGTAAACACCAAATATAAATCCCCACCTAAATGAGAAGAAAAACATGATCTCCATGCCAGGAGAAATATCAGTAAATAAGACCAACACAGTATTATTTCACTCAAATATCGTTCCAAATCATGTTGCTATTTTTCTCTCCTCCCCCTCCCTTCCCAGTGCAAAACTTGGGTATAATTTAAAGGATCATTAGGTGCTTTTTCTTTATCTTTTCCCTTTCTCAGCAGCAACTTTGCATGCCTGCTGCGAAGCCTCCTGACCGCATTTGGAAGTCGTTGTAAGTCCAAAACCCCCTCGCAGGTTATTCCTGTGCATGTGCTGCACAGCGGCCCTTTATACTCCTCTTTTTCCTTTTCCCCTAGACTTCTTCTGGACTTGAATGTCACAGTAGACCTTGAATGTGAAATGGCTTCAAGCTAATTGCTTTAATTGCTTGAAGATGTGCAGGCAGGTGAAACCTGATCCCCTTGGCCATTGTAGAGACCAGGAACAACACAGGAATGTTTACATAGTGGTTTGAGTTTAATAGACAGTAGAGCTGAGTTTCAGACAGCTAGCAAAAACACAGCTAATAGGTGACCTCTTAATGTAGTCCTCCTTTTTAAAAACAAAATACAATTCCGTTTTATACAAGGCAATGTCCCTAAATGCCAAGGTTATCTGCTTGACTTTTTGAGTGAGCGTGCACTGCGTTGCACCTGACATTTATGCCAGAAACTCTATCCTGAATGCACTTCCCTCTACCTTAAAACAAAAAGCACTTTATGTGTCAGTCACCTTACAAACAGATTAGAGCTGGATGGGGTTTCCTCATAAGTGCAGTCATTTTAATTTAAAATTGAGTGTTTTTCACCACTGACATACTCCTTTCCCCTCATCCCCTGGGCACTCCTACCCTCTGGTGGGCACCGGCACAAGCCCTTGCTGGGGTCTTCTGGAAAGGCAAAGTACGACTTTCACTGCTTTTCCAGAGCTTCCAGTACATTTGCACCACAACGTGAAGATACCGACTGGCTGTGAAGTGCTTTTTCAAAGGCGCATTGGTTTCACACGCGGCACAAATTCAGCAGCTCTTCCTCAGGCAAAACTCCTCCTGACTGAGAATTGCAGCATTTGGGGTCACTGACAATCAGGTTTGCTTTCCAAGAATCATGAGGTAAGTAAAACACACTTGCAACCAGCCAAAGACCGGCAAGCAGGTACAGCACAAGTGTAGAAAGCAAAGACTGAATTTGGCAGCAGTGGTAACAGAAAGGTATTTACTGTAGGTCTAGTCCAAAAGACAAACACCGAGAATAGGTAATACCTAATAGTCACTTTCCTGGCACAGGCACTTCGAGTTTTGTTGCCAGTCCCAAAATGCTGTTAAACCCACTTGTATTGAGTGAATATCAGCAGAGAAATGACATGTATTACATCCCAGATAAGGAGGAATAAATGAAATAGCATTTACGGAGGAAGGAAAAAGAGAAGGCAATCTGAGGATTGCCTGGAAAAAGCACAAACACATTGAGGCAGAGGAGGGGAGGCCAAACTACCGTGCATTTCATTTCGTACCAACAAGAAAGGAAAACAATCCCCAAGCCCACAGGCCTGCGAATAAAGGGCATTTTCAGTCTGATCTTGGCAATTCTGCTCAGAAAGTTTCAAATTCTCTAGTACCTTATGCTGGAACTACCAACCCCCCGGGCAGAAGCAAACAGAAGCAGGAGGAAGGCTGCTTCAGCCACCCTGGATGCAGTCGTGGCTCCCAGGAAGACAATAGATGCTGGCTCTGTGCTCTACCTTGCCTGTTATTCCCAATCCTCTGAAGCAAATGAGTAACTGATCTTAAATAATACAGAACAAAGGGAACAATAGGAACTGGAAAGCAAGCTGGGATACTTGGGAACATGCCTCTTTCTTTTGAGAGACAATCTTGCCAGCACACGCGCATGCACTGAGTTACAGAATCATAGAGGTTGTTGTCCCGTGACCCTCCACATCACCTCCAAAAAGCTCAAATTCCAGCCACTGTGGGATTTTAATATATTTTTTCGGTATGCCCCCAAAAGATTAAAAAAAAAAGAGAAAGTTCAGAATAGGGAAAAAAAAAAAAAAGAAGCCAGTGTCAATTTAAAGATTTAGTATAAACTAGTCCAAGCCTGTGGGAGGAACGCTAAGTGGAAAAAGTAAACACGGTCCCCCCAAGAAGTTCCCCTGGAAGCCGAGCAGGCAGCCAGTGCCTGGTACCCGCTGCCCCGCGCCCGGGGAGGTCAGCCCAGCTATGCTAAACTGACAGGTTCAGTTTACAGCAGGCCAGCACTTTGTTTGGATATACTGGCCTTGCTCACCGCCAGCTTAACAACAGATGGCTCGAAAACTTTCATTATGTTGCAGAGGGCTGAACTGCAAACAATCGGGAAAACTGTGAAAAGTTTAACTCTCTGCGAGCCGAGCGGGGAAGTGCTGCCCTCGCCAGCCGGCTGCTCCTCCCGCCCCGGCCATGGGCGCCTTTAAATTAATTAAAGCAGGATGGGATGATTAATCATACCTGCACACGGTCCTGGGGATGCTTGGGAAAAAGAATTTGCGATTTGACAAGGTCATTTCAATAAAAGTAGCATTCCAGGAGAAAATGGACTTTGACGGATTGCAAAGCTGATTTTAAACCTTCCTCAAGCCTCTGGCTTCAGGAAAGTTATAGAAAGTTTCCTCAATAATCCTCCAATTGGCGTTTTATCAGGAGCTCTCAGATGGGTGTTCTTCCATCTCCAGAAACAGAGCCTCTGTCCCTCAAATTCCCACTTCAAACTTTCGCCCTCGACAGCAAGAGAAGGCCACCGAATAATCTAACACAGAGATCTGAATATGATTTATCCAAATCTGTGTATAATTTAAATATTCATCTAACTGATTCAATTCACATGCACCCTAATACCTTTTAACGCTCTAAGGCAGGTTATAAATGCACCTTCCGAGGTTTAATTCAACTGACAATCTTATATACATCTCATCACTGGAAAGGCATTATTTTATATTATTCAAGAAATGAACAAATCTGTTTTCCACAAATATATTTTAAAAGCGACTCTTTCCTGTTATTGAAAGAAAATTGTGTTTATTACTCCTTTAGCATAGTGTAAACTCATAAACGTCAACAGAGAGTACAAGGAAAACTGTCAACTAAATATTGTTTCCTTCATGAGCTGCTCTTCCAAGTCAATTACGCCTTTCAACTTCTGGGGCATTGTATGATAAACTGGCAGTAAAAATCATTCACATTAATATACCATGGTGCCTTGCCTGCAAAAGGTAATTAAAGAAGTAAATGACTCATAAGAATAGACATATTAGCTGCAAAATGAAAGGCAACTGAGCTGCCACATGAAAATATGTACCATTAAGATACTGCATTTTCATATTCCTGTAATCAGCTTCAGTAGACTAATGCTTATTTAATCCAGTTCTCGCCTAAGTCCATCAACAACTGTTTTTTGCTGTTTTCTCCTTGACTGAACATTATGTGTGCAGGTTTGGAATAAATACTGCAATAAGATTTTTGCATAGTCAATTGAAGAACAGGTTTTTTATCTTTTAAAAACTATTTTTCTTTCCCACCTAGAGGAATACAGCAGAGAAGGATATTCTGGGGTTCCAGTGCTGATACACTTTGAGTTAAATATATACCCTGGTCTAGCATTTTGATTAGTGAAACCAACAGCAGGAAAACAAGCATAACCTTCCAACTTTCCAACTCTTCACATGGGAAAGGCTTTGCCTTGTTACTGTATGTTTTCATTAGGGTTAGAAAAAATCAGAAAGGTTTTCTCTTTCTTAAGTCTTTCAGGCAAGGTGGGGCAAGGAGAGGAATGGGCAACACTGGGTTTGTGGAGGAGATGGAGCAGCGGGCTGAGGAGGGCGAGAGGCATCACCCTCAACCAGCGCACATCCCAATGACCTGCTCTCCCCACACCAGCCTCAGGTGACAAGACCTAAACTCCAAACCCACACAGACACCATCCCAGCAGCCCACCCTGGCAGCAGGACCACCAAGCTCAGTGCAACCTACTCCTGATTTCTGGGAAGGGCCTTTGCTGGGAGCCTGCCTGGCCTTCGGATGACATGTGGTACACATCTTAGCCCGCCCCAGCTCTGTGGCCATCACAAAAACCGAAGCCTTCTGGTGAAGGATCTTGGGTTGAACTTCCCTAGTCTGTCCTTCTCCTCCCAGGGGGATGGCAGGGAGGTGGTAAAATTCACAGAAGAAAGTACACTTGTCTCCAAAAGAAAACACTCTGCAAAATACTCAAACATTTATAACTCATCCTGTTTGTGAGCAGTAATTAAAGTATTCTTTTCATCACAATAATAGCTCTGTAAGGCTAAGATCCAAACTGCTTTTGACTGCACGGCTCTCACAATTATTTCATTTTCTAAAGTATGGGGTGGAGTGAACTCCAGTAGCTCAGCTATTGCTACGGTACGGCTGTTGACAAATGCTGACTTTCCTTCATGGCAGAGGCTGTGTATGTACCATCCATCCTTTATTTATTGTGCCCGACACAGGTTTATCCTTGCAAAAAGAGATCTTTCAATAAAAATCTTCACACAACGCTTTGCAACCTGCATTATGTGTAACTTATTTATCATGATCAGAACAAAATAGTATAAGACTTAAAGTGTAGGATCAATCATTATTTAAACTGTATTATTGCTTCTCCATTTGAGCAGACATCACTTTGTACCCACAATTAATGAGCTCTAGTCCTTTTTCTAATTAAGGAACAAAGGTTCTTGTGTGCAGAGTATAGAGTGACACTGTCTAGAGAACACACATTTAAATAGAAGAGAATCCTTCTAATTACCTTACAATAGGATTTTTCATATCCAGGAACATAATAGGATCAAGAAATTAGAGTATTTCCAATAGCATTTACAAATAAGTCACTATGAAACACTGTTAAAAGGTAATAATGCATCCATAAAAACAAGAGGATCTTATGGAGACCAGCGCCTAACACTTCCATATTTATAAAATTAACCTTTGAGCATTGATACAGGGAAAATGCAACACAGAAATTATTTTATAGATGTGTATACAGAGAGATAAATTTGAAAAAAAAAAAAGAGGAGTCAGCTATCAGAGCCTAAAACACTTTAGGCTCGTGCAGATTAGGATCCAAACACGTAATTAAAAAAGTCAGAAAAGTAACCTCTCTTCATCCAGTAATTAGGGCTGTTAGAAATCGGATACTGTCTCTTAAAAGTGTTACAAATACACCGCACTACTAAATAACCTGCACTGCTGGGAAAGTATACTCGCTATCAAGGGCAAAGCTGCTATACACTGAGGTAACAGTAAATGACAGACTGTTGTTCAAGTCCATTAGCTGCTATGTGATAGGAGCACATTCACTAGCACACGACCTGTGAAAAATCTTAGATCTCTTTAAATCTTTGAATTGGATTGCTGCATTAATTCTTAAGAACTGCAATCCTTCAACCAAGTCAAATTACCCTCATTAACAGGGGAAAAACTGCCTCTGCAATAAGTTAAAAAAAAAAGATATTTATTACCTATAATCACTTTCACGTACTTCACCTGGAAGTGTGACAAACTGGGACAACAACTTCAGAGGCTGGCACCAGTTCAGCTGCTGGTGGGGCCGGGATGGAGGGGCCGGGCCGTGCGCGTGTCGCCGTCTATGCCTGTGTGCGCGCGATCCCGCGCCGACATTCAGCGTAAATACATGTGCTTCTTGGGGGAAAAACCTCAATGAATGTTCTAAGAAAAGAAAAATCACTAAGAATAAGCACAGGCACTAAAGCGATCTGCGTGTGTGCCACTGAAATAACCGCAAAAGAGGAGGGGAAATTCTTCAGTTATTCAAGGCTTGATTAGAACACTACTTCGTAATTAGGCATGTTACAAGTATTGTCATCAACCAGAAAATTCATGTACTAACTAAAAGGTCTCAGAAGCTGGCTCAAGCCTTCTATTCATTAACGACATCTGCTATTAATGTTTAACCCTCATAAACATGCACCAAACATTCAGCAAAGATTAAAAATAAATATTTTGTTGTGCCGTTTTATCCACGCGGTGATCCGCGCGGTTCTGTGGATATCAAGAACTGCTACAACGGCCAGGGAGATAACGGACAAATATTTGGTCTTTGTTGGAAAGAGGATATTCCTTTCTCCAGTCACTGCTTCTCTGCACTTCAGATGTTACAGCTCCCAAGCCAGGCCAGTACAGCACAATAAACAGCAATGCAGACATACAGCTACACATACACCTACAGGACGGTATGAATCATTTATTTTAAAGATGAAACTTCCTGGAACAATTTTCAGGCTGAGTGTTTCAAAGGACCCCCTGCTTAAATTTTTTCTAATTTAAAAATGAGAGTTCCTGGGACGAAGGATTCACTGAGGAATGGGGAGCTGAGCAAGTCCAGGATCCAGAAATGAGAAACAGAGCGTTTCATCTTTATTTTACTGCTGCGAGTCCAGATGAGAGCCCTGATCCCGCAGTCAGATCCTAATGGGCAGATCTTTGGAAGAGTCTTTGGAAAGACTCATTTCCACAACTGTGGTTTTAATGTAAGCGTTGCAATCTGCTTGTGCAGGCTCATTTACAGCGAGGAGACGGAGCTAAGTGGTGAGCTAATGCGACCCTCTAATGACTCCTGGAAGCGCATCCGGACATCCTTCGTCCCCGTCCCTCTTCCTGCGGACGGGTGTCAGTAGCACAGTCCCTGCAGGTCCCCACCTTGGCTCACACAGGCAGTCCTGCAACAGCAGGAGGCAGGTCCCACAGCTCCCTGCCTTCCCTGCTCCATCCTGCCTGCACCCCCTCCCAACCCCTCTTGCCCCCATGCACTGTGACCCCTAAGTCTCAGCAGATCCTGGGGTTCTGGCATCAGGCGGGTGCAGATCCTGCCTGCACCCACCTCACTGCCTTATTTTAATTTGCAACAATGCCAAGATACAAACCAAGCCACAAAAGTAATGAAAAATACAGCTCTTTTTGTCTTCAAACATGACATTCATGGCGGATTCACTGTCTGCATGTTGCAGCACGCTCTATTCTTAGCACCGTGCCTTTTAAAGTTAGGCCCATTATTTTCTACGGTGTATCAAGATCAGTATGTATAACATATGCCATATTGTTGACACTTCCCTGGATGTACTGCACGCCATATGCCTAAAGCACTAAAAGGGGTGATGAACAGAGTGGCAATACTGAAAGGAGAACAAGATACACCGAGCATGTTGAATGAATTCAGTTATATAATTCAGCCAATAAGGGTTTCCATACATTTAACAATCTCTTCTTTTTCCCCCCTCCCTCTTTCCCCCCCTCACCCCCCCTTGTATAAAAATGAATTTAACAACTTTCCACTGTGAAAAGTTAACACGCTGGACACGTATTCAAAGCAAACATTTAATCACAGTGGGCCCACCAGGTCTAAAAAGTATACATGTAAAGATAGATCATATATAATCACACCAATAAAACAAACAAAAAAGGACTATTCATACATTTTAGCAATAAACTAAAAGAATAAAACATACAGTTCTGCTCCTGCTTCTACTTGTCCTTTATTTTACCTTGCATAAATCTATACCCCAAGTCCAATTCCTAGAACTAGGGAAGATGTCATCTTGCCCATCTTTAGAGGTTTATTTACTAGTTTCTGTACTAAGAATTATTATCTGA
The DNA here is from genome assembly GCF_003945595.2 of Pipra filicauda. Lineage (NCBI taxonomy): Eukaryota > Metazoa > Chordata > Aves > Passeriformes > Pipridae > Pipra > Pipra filicauda. The sequence goes on along the minus strand of NW_024104798.1, from coordinate 629,374 downwards.
AGAACCCAGAAACTAATGCTCTCTTACACCACAGTATTTTTGTCCAAATCTTCTGGAACGGATTATAAAATTGAAATGTAAGAAGGAACACAGCTGAGCTATATTTATAACACGAATGCTGCTCTTCAGCATCTGATACATACACATGTGCATCCTCATTTCTATGCCATCCCTCGGCACGCTCTAATGGGTACACTAGCTGCATACCCGTCATTAAAATAATAAAAAAAAAGGAACTGACTCATCACTGAGAACACTTTTGACAGTACTTGCATGCAGAGTCCTGGCAGAGAGGTTCAAGCTATTTGGTTGAGACCGGCTACAAATGACAAACTTTGGACTGAATTAATAATCAGGGGAAAAAAGCAAACTTGCAAACTCCCAGCACGGTTACAGGCTGATGCACAGGTGAACCCAAGCCTAGCCTGCAAGTTTAGCCCTTGGAGTTATGTGCTACCTGGAGGAAGGAAAAGATGTGGAAAGCAGGTATCACTGCAGGGAATTCCTACTGCCGAGGCACTGACAGGGTCAGGAAAACGGGAAGAGCATTGCAGAAACACCTGGCAAGAACACACAGAACCCTTCCAGGGGGTGTATCTCACCTGGGCTCGAGCTCAGGGGAGGTGTAGGGAGGCAGGTTCTTTCCTGGCATACCAGGAGCAGGGCTGCTCCTCACTGAGATGCTGCTAATGCTCTGGAGCTAATGATGCCATGCAAAGCTGAAGCTTCCCCGTCCTCGTCGTTAGTGCCACTATGCACCCACAGGCAATGGATCAAAGGGGCTATGAGAAGATAAGGAGAATCCATTTTCATTTCAAAACATGAAAATTCTGGCACAGGAGATCACTACAGAAGATCAGTTCTGTTATGTTTCCGTGGTGTGTTGAAGGGGAATGTTGCATTTTAAATGTACATGCACATACCTATTTATCTGAGTAAGCAACATCATTAGCAGAATAAAACAACCTAAGAAGAACATGGGCCTTTTGTTCAAGTGGAAGGCAGAATCCTCCTCGGAAAAAACATCAAAGAAAAGGAACACATGCTGATGTTTAAAAACAGTCTATGTCTAATACAGAACATCAAGACTTTAAAAAAATCTAAAAACCAACACAAAAAAAATATCCCTTTGCTTCACAATATTTTCCTTAGAAACAAACTTAGGACTTACTGCTGACCAGGAATGGGCTGCCAGTGCCCGCCTAAAACATTGGCTTGGCTGTGCAATCCACTAGTGAGAACTCAGAAAAAAATTAATATACACCAATTTCACACTGACAAAATTAGCACAAATGGAAGTTTTGTGAGTGGAAACACTTGCACTGCATCAGTAAAAAGGCCAGAAGGCAAAAGGAGGAACATGTCCCAAAAAATTAGAAAAGGAAAGGGTTTAGAGAGGCATGTCAGTGCCTGCCCTGCTCCTGCTCTGAGCTGTCTTTAGGGGAAAACAAAACAGCTTCATTTTGCAAAAGCCATGACTGTACAGCTATTTGCAAAGGGAAGTGGTGAGCAAGCATCACTTGGTCTGTGCCTTTAGTACATCACCCTTGGCCATGAGATATCAAGTTATGGTGCAAAAAAGCCTTTTACCTTCCGGTCTCTCGCTCGGGGCTGGTCCAAGCAGAGCACAGCCAAACTTTCTACTGGCTGTTGGCGACGTTAGTTTGATGGACTTCATCCAGTTCCTTGTGGACTACTGTCCATATTAGGGAAAAATCCCCACTTGACACTGGCACTGGGATCCAGCCCTATCCACAAACACAGGCAGCACTACGGACTTTTCCTCAGGAGCCAGGTTGAGACACAAGGATCACAGGCCAGGTCAATGTGCCCAGGATCCTTAACAATTAGAATCATATAAAGCAAGAAACAATTCTGCAGGTCAAACTGAAACATCTCTTGTGCTTGCTCTGTAAGAAAACCCACACGACAACACATGGGCAACAAAAACAAAAGTAAAAAAATCCCCTAAACCACCCTGTGGTGAACTTTGTTTCCTTTTTCGTGCAGCACTGGTGACGTTTGCAGGGGAGCTCAGAAGGGTAAAAGGGCATTGCTACCACGGCACTATTTAACTCTGCCAGGCAGATCCCCCAGACCTGTTACGAGTGTCTGCTTCCTACCCATCAGGCCATTAATCACCCAGACTCCTAAAAGGTTCAATTCATGTGCCCACTCAGAGAACTCATCAGATGCCTGATAGTCATATGTCATTCGAGAAGAGAACAAAACTGTATTCTTTTCTGAACTGATGTAGCTCCTATTACCAAGAGACTCTCTCCCCTGGGAGCGACCAGAAGAGCGAAATGAAGGAGAGCTGACTCAAAGCTCTGCCTCGCAAAGACACATAATTGATGCAGAAGGGAAAGAGAGTTATTAGGAATCTGCCACTACCTGTGTTTTGCCAGCAATCTGGGGAATTGCTGAAAGGATTTTGAAAGTGGTAAAAACCATGTCCAGTCTTTAGTAGATACACCCTAGACAAACAGGCTGCTCTCCCGCAAAGACTGCCCTCCTCCTCGAATAGGAGCTTGGTGATAGCAAAGGAGGTTTTTGCCACCTTAAATTGGACATTTCTTCTACTGATTAACTTCGCTCTTCCTTCGACCCTTTGAGCAGCTGGAGGTGATGCCTGGGCACTGTGTGTGCTCACAAATCCTTTGCTTCCCTTGATATCTACTACTTCAAAATCTCGATCCTTATCTACTGATGCTCTTAAAAGCCTGGGAGATACCAGCCTGGGAGACAACTCCTGCTCCTTAGCACTGCACAGCACCCATGAGCACCTCCCAGGTGCCTGGGGGACCCAGGCTCTGTGTCACTGGGGCACATCAGTGGTGAAGGGGGATAAGCTGACTCCTGCCCCACACACCATCTACCCAGACCAGGCTGAGACGTGACACATAAACCCAGCATTTGACAGTACCATTTCCTGGAAATGACAGCTGGAAAGAGTATGAAAAAGGGAAATGCACACTGTTGCAGCTTAAAAAAAATTGTTGTATTGCTCTGCACTTGATAGAAAATTAAAGAAAAACAACATGCCATTTATCCTGCCCTCTTGCTTCTTCTTACTGCTTTTCTTCATTTAATTGCTGCCCTATCAGGTAAATTAGTAGATAAAACTAAAAGAAAAATAAAAACCTAGAAGCACCTCAGCAATTGCTTCATATCCTCATTTTTTTCCAGCAAACAGTCCATGCCTCAATAGAAATGTTATCCGCTTTTTCTTTTTTTAAAAAATTTTCCCCTACAAAATTCAGCAACAACATTTTTTTCCTCAAACTAGATAGTGCAACTAAGTTTCAGGCAGCCTGGCACATTCATTGCCCCACAATGCTTTACCTTTCTCACTGGCACCTTTTGATCTCTGAGGCTTTGGGAACACTAAGCTGAACTGACCTCCTGCTGTAATTCATAATTACCAATTCACAGCATTTTTCAGCGGTCTGCTGCTCAGGAGTCAATATAAGATTGAAAAATGCTGAAATTTTTTGGCCAATTGAGATTTTTTTCAGAATTTTCCCCATTCCTCCCGAGAGCTACAAAACCCATACTGAGCTGCTGCTGTTACTGGAGAGCCAACCTGGACGCTTCATGCTGCACAGAGCAAAGAGGAGGCAGAGGGGCTGCTTTCAAAGGGTTTACAACATTGAAAAGCGGTTTATGATACATACACAGCCCTTTTCAGGTTCAAAACCATCCTCTTTTCCCATTCAGCATCACCATTATCCCTATTGGTTTCCTCTGCCTGCAGCTGCTCCCCAGCAGGCAGATACAAAACGCGGCTCCACGGGTGACAGCCGTGCTCAGCCCTCACCCCTCGGCACGAACGTGTCACCACGATGATCCTGCTCCAAACACAGGAGAAAAACATCTCTGTGGGCCACAGCTCCGTCCCAGCCCAAAGAGCAGCCCATGGAGGGGGCAGACCTGCCTGTGCCGGGGCTAATGGGGCTGTCCCAGTGGCCACCTTTGTACCCAGAACACAATCTTGGCTATTGTTCTGCAGTCATGAAAAATTAAGCTGGATGGTTAAAATTTCCCACTCCAAGTGCTGGTATGAGGCCCTGTAGTATATTTTGCTCTCGTGGCTTACCTATGGGACCTTCAGCAAAGGAAGTCCGTGCTGGGAATGAATGTGAAATATGGGACCACGCAGGCTGGAGAGAAAGTCTTAACCAGAGTGTTTGAATTAAAGTAAGTGTTTCACCAGTGATCCTTCATTAAGCCTGTGCCCCAAGTTCTCTTACCAACTGCTAGCACTCGCTCTTAAATCGTCTTGAAGTCCTTCAACAAAATTAAAAAGCCTCTTGTCCACCCCCTAGATTTTACAGGTAGGGCAACTAAAGCAGTACTTGAAACAATTCTCATGAACAACAAAAGATAAGCAATTTTGAATGCTAAAAATTAGAATTAGATGCAAAAAACCCCTTTTCTCTGGTTGCTCACTAGCATAACTGATCTCAAACACTTTCTGGTCCTCTCTTCAATGTAATCAGTGAATTTAAAAATTGGTAAATCCTTGTATTCAGTTTCTGATGCTGATAACAAAACAGAAAATGTTCTTTTTAATCTTTAAACAACTGTAAGACAGAAACACTTCCCTATTTCCCCATTTTGTGGGGAAACATGCTAAAATACCAACATCCCTGGCTGAAGCTTAGCTGTGCTGCAGGTGAACACTGCACCCAAGCCCTCCAACCTATCACGTGCAAAGAGAGGTCTCACACCAAAATCCCAGCCTGAAAGACTCCCTTGACGCCAGAGAAATTCAAGCCCGGATCCACATCCATGTTTTGTATCTCAGGTTTATATCTAAACCAAATATAAGGATTCTCTTGACTTCTTCCAAAGAATAGTCTTTTAAGACATAAGACTCAAGAACCAATAAAAAAGGTAATTTAACAATATCTCTAGTGTGTCACCAATCATTTAAAGGGCCTTGAGGCTGCTGCATTCCCACTACAGTACAGCAGCTTTCCCACCCTGCTGGTTTTCAATTGACACCCTCTGTGTTGATATTTTTTTCCAAGTTAAGCCTGATGGCATTTTTTAAACTTCCCCTCACAGCTGATGTCCTCTGCTCGTGCCACCGCTGGGTCCCAGCAGTGCTGCCGTGGGCAGCTCCAGGCAGGGCTGGAGCCCACAGTGGTGGGGCCAGGGGTCTTCTCCATATCCTCCAGGGCACAGGAGAAGGGAGAAACTTCAATTTAGGTGGAAAAAGTCAAAACGGGGGAAAAAAATAAAAATAAAAAGCAAAAAAATAACACTTAGGGGAGGTTGTTGATCAGGATCTCACAGCAATAACTAAGTTCAGGAATTTGCCAGGGTGTCCATCACTCGCCGAATAATCTGAGATTTCTCTGCCAAAAGGGCAAATTACTTTTGTGATTTTTTATCTGAGCCTGAAGATTGCTTGGAAGGCAGAATATCTGAGACAGGGGACACGCTCCCTTCATTTGGCATGAGCAGGTCTGTCATTGATTCAGTCTGATTTTCAGCAATTCTGGGCACAGCCCAAAAGGGCACGAACCGCTGGCAGACTGACCTGCAGCACGAGGGTGTCCCCCAGCTCTTGCCACCACGGCCTCCCACCCTGCCTGCACACACAGTGGTGGGCACAGGACAGGCACATCTACTCCTGAACACCTACAACCTCCAACAATTTTGCACAGCCCATTACTCCATCAGACACAACCATCCTGGCCCCCCCACCTTGGTTTCCGACACGGAGCAGCAATGGGTGTTATTAACAGAAAAGGGTGGAACACCACCACTTAAAACACACTTCCCTACTGCAAGTGAAATTAACAGTCATAAAAAATAAACTCCTTTGAAAAGTTTTCCTTTGCAAATACCTAGAGCATACCGCACCACCAGCATCAGAAGGAAGTTTTCCAATGGGTAAATGAATGTATCTGCTAAAGGAATCAGGTTTTTTCGTGCACTCTAAGGTTATGTGTTTAGCAGGCTTCGATACTTCAATGAAAAATTGAGGTGGCAATGATTTGCAGACTAAATTAATGTTAAATACTTCAAAGAACTGGACAAACAAGTCAGCAGCAAAAATTTTATAGGTTCACTTCCTTCAAGGGAACTTAAAGAGCCAGCATTTTATTGCTGTGAATTCTAGTCACTCCTTTTACCCCTCAGCATCTGTTTGAAATATGTAGTAGACAATTGCTTTTTTGGCTCTGACTCAGGTGGTTGAAATACAGGACAAACAGACTACTGTATATAAGCTTTCCTCCAGCAATGAAAATTTTTATTAACTCTCTTGCATAGCAAACTCGGCTGCCTAGCCTCCAATCCCTATAGAATCATCAAGGAATGTGGCTACTTATTAATTCCGGTGGTCAAGCACGGGGTGGATATGTTGAGACTTGTCTGCAATACGTAACCTCACATTTCAAAAAAATAAAGGGGGGGGGGAAAAAAAGCTACAGAGGGAAGGAAAAACATAAATGAGTTCTGTTTAGTTCATCATTCATATGTGTAAAATTCCAAGCTAAATACTAGCTCTGTACATAAATATGTCAGCCCTGTCAGACGCTCCAGCCAAAGAAAACAAGGCCCATGGTGGAGGGGTTCAGAATTACCCTCAGAGCCATGAACTTGCCCCACCTTCCGTTGCTGTGTCAAATTCAGGAGTTTTCTCACACTGGTGCTTCATAAAAACAACCTGCAAACGCTGCCTAAAAATTACTCTTCTCACCCCACCCAGCTGAAGGACTGGGGAAAAGAAGAGAACAAGGACAGAGGTACGCAACACAAAAAGGAAGGTCCTTGATCCCCAGGAGACTTTATTTAGAACGATCCTGGGCACTTGAAACTCCTACATTCATTGCTTCTGCATCCTCCACACTGCTTGTGTAGTGCTGACCACTTCTGCAAAGCTTTTGATCCCTGAGAAGCACTCTGAGATGTTTTCCAGCATTAAACGTTGAGTAAAACTCCCTCTTCAAGTTGTGGTTACGGGCTAATTTGAGCCAACCTTAGGCTGCTGTGGTGCTTTCAGCCTTCAGTTGCGCTTCCAATGTCATAAATACCTAATAGCAGCAGTCAACATTTAGAAATAAACACCTGCCATATATTTTCTACACAAAATAACTCCAACTGTCAGAAATCTCCAGATATTATCGATTTTTGTATTTTTAGTGGATACTTAATACATAGATTACCAAACAGCTGGACTTCGATTAAAGCTCCCCCTTGAGTTCTTTTGCACTGTTTGAGAAAGAAGGCCACAGCTAGCTGTTTGCTCCAGCTAATTTCCACACCAACAAATGTAATAGTCTGTTCCCTCCACTGCCATAAATCAGAGAATAACTGCAACATGAAGAGAGTGAAGAGCCATCAAGGGCTGCCTATCCCCCAGTCCCCTCTATTGTGACATGTCCCGGGACGCTGAATCTCCTTGGTCTGGGAGACTGCAACCTGAAGCAATGTCCTTACACCATTTTCTGGTCATCACACCCCATAGGTATCCTTTGACCTTCCGTATCTCTCCCAGTTTCTCCAGGGAAACTTCTTATCCCTTCACTACAACTGCAGTTGCTGGATGAGTACAATGCGATTCTTATCGCTTCTATTTCTCACTGCCAGTACAAAGCAGAGCTTCCCTTCCAGCTTTCAGCTCCTGCCCCCCGTTTCACTGGGAGCACAGGCTCTCCAGCACCTTGGTCCATCTGGCAAGCACTCGCTGTGCTGTGGAATGTCAGATCACACAGGGAGCACCCAGCCCTGGCTGCCTCTCCAGCAGCTCCCTTGCAGACAGATATGGTATTATAAGCATCACATGTGGCTCTCTCCCAGATGGTGGCCAAATAGCACAGACACCTGTCCTGAGGCTTGTTTCTGCATGGACAGGGAGTGTCCTGACAGCTCCAAGCACACCAAGTACCTCCTGCCACCGTCCACCGCCAGCTCCCACCTGGGCAGCCACGGCCACTGGCCTGCAAAAGTGTGCCCAGTGTCTCTGGGCAGCTCATCAGAAAGCACTGTAGGTGGGCAGCCTCACAGACGTGACTATTGTAACTCACCCATGTCCAATTTCATAGAAGGGAATTGTTCAAAGCTGCAATCCACTGGGGTCCAAGGAAGGTAGAGCCCTGTGAGCCTGAGGAGACAACCTCAAACACTCTCTCCAAGCAAAGCCTGCCATGCACAGGCTCTGACAGGAAAGCACTTTGGGGTGCATAACCACTACAGGCTTTTCCATGTCTACCAAGTCATTCTGACTCCAAAAGACAGAACTTCCTCTCCGTGAAAAGCTAGGAGAGAGTTAGATGAAAAAAATGCAGATTCCTGAGGGAATCTTGCAAAATTGAGATACAAGTCCATGTTGGACAAGGTTATTTATACCATTTGTCAAAATTTCCTTAGGTCATTTATCCAAAACAGTCAGAAAACCATGCCAGTATCACACAGATATAAAAGGTCCTAGATGTAGGAGAATCCATAAACACTCCAAGAAAACAAGCAGTATTTTCTCCTTAAGCGTTGCTGTTTTAGGCAGTAGCAAGGCAGGTCTTCAGTTATCAACACAGGGCTCTGGATCTCTCCAGTTCTCCACACTCCAGAGGTGTCTGAAGGAATCTTACAGGCTTTACAGAAAATTGTGCTAATCTGTGTCTTAGACGAATGAAGCACTAAACAGAAGTGTCAGATTAAACACTACACATAAATCTAATAATTGTAAAAAGTTAAAAGCAAAAGCACTGTAAATGCTTTTGCTCCCACAACTGCCTAATCCTGCAGCTCTGAGCCTAAGGATGTACTTCAGTGCTAGTGCTGCCTTACCCAGTTACAGAGCGGTTCCCTTTCATGGAGAACCACAAAATCACAGACTATCCTGAGTTGGAAGGGACCCATAAGGATCACACACACCTGGCCCTGCACAGTGCAGGGGATACCTGGAGGTGAGATGCTCAGCTACAGGACCACAACAGGCTCTGCGCGGCAAACGCTTGCTGAGGCTTTAACACCTTGTGCTTCCAAAGTATCACCCTGAGAAGGAGACGGGGCAGGGAACCACATCTCACTGTTGGTAACACCCTGGTGAAGGGAGGTGGCCCGAGAGGCGTCTCCTCACTTTATCACCCCATCTTGTTCAGACAAAACCCACAGAGTGCAGGGACGGCTGGGAAGGAGAAAGGACAAGCAAGGCTGGAGAGGGACGAACTAGTTCTATCAGCAACACGTGACATGCACACACATACTTTTGAAGGGAACACTGATCTCCAGAATTTCTTAAAACTATGTTCAGACAGTTATTTTCTAGCCCAAAAGCATCCCTGGAAAAACACAGCAAAACTCTTGAGCAAAACCCATCTGCTTTGCTCATATTCCATTTCTACGCAAAAGTGTGGCCTTTTAGATGTTGCCACCTGTCATCTTTCACCTTTTTATTCTTTTTTTGGTGCCCTCACTGTTAATTCTCACTTAGGATTCAATTTAAATTCCCAGAATAAAGCTGGATCCCACAGTTTGAATTCAAGGTGCTCAGCTGAACTTCAAGGAGTTGCCAAACTAGCAAATCACCTCAGCTAGTTGCATAGCTTAATTACATTTGTCTGATAAAATGCCACCTTCTTACAGGAGACCCCAAATAACGTGCTTTCCCTGAGATATCCGGAGTCTGATTCATCTGCTTTACTCCTGCCTTGTACTGGCTTAGCACCACTGGCAACAGCAGGAGCGTTACACAGACGTGAAGCTGAAATAAATCCATGGAGAAACAAACACACCATAAGCACACCAAAATTAATGTGCTTTTCACTGCTGTTCGTGTACAAACACACAGGGAAAAAAAAAGGAATAAAAAATTTTTCTTCTCTTCCTTGCTTTTCGCAAGTTCCTGGCTATCATTCTGAAATGTAGATATTCCCATCATGCCTCGGTGTTTTTCAGCCCCATGATGCCCTCACTTTTGATTGTATAGATGAAGTTGAAGTGCACAGGGTATTTACTGATCCAGTTATCTTGTTCTGTGACAGGCAGAATCAATCAATCAAGGGGCCAGCTTTATGCTTACGTATTCCAGGCACATCTCCGCACTTCAGGATACGAGATCACAGTGTTATCCAGCCAAATTTGATCAACAAATGCAGTTCCCCTGTGCCACAGCAATCTCAGATGAAGATGTTATTATGTGGAACTGAGCAAAGTGATAAAGACAGTACAGAAAAGGGAGGAAAAGTCCAGCTGGACCTTTCTGACAGCCTTTATATACTACAGCAGCAGCATCCCTTTTTCTGAGGCTAACAAAAATAGCACATTCCCAAGAAGCTGTTGCAAAATGCTTTCTGGCCACCCTCTATCTGTTGGTACTTAATGAAAGAAACATTATGCTACACAGTTTGCTAACATGTTCTTAAATACTGGACAACAGATTACACCCCTTGCCACTGTATTTATGGAGATATTTATAACACAGAATCACACACTGTATTTTTCATCACTCTGTTGAGAACAAGCTTATCAAAACCTGAAAGGCCAAAAATATATTTTAAAATCACAGCTGGCTTAAGCAACCTTTAAGTATTTTTATTTTAAATCCCAGCTACAAAAAGATGCAGTTGAATGTGTAAATGTTGAAATCTGTCTCAAGGAGAGTTGACACGATGCTTTTATTTTGCCAACAGCTTTTCACTTTGCTATTGCCCTACAGTTTTTTTTACATTATTTAATCCAAAATACCATCTTTTTGATTCTACCTTTCTTTGCATTTTAAATCTTTAATGGGAGCCTTTGGCAGTCCATGGGCACAATTATTAGATATCTGCAGAGAGAAATTGAAAAATTAATCATACTTTCCATTTTATATTTCGGTACTATACATAAAAATTATCTGGTCCTAAAGCTGCAGTCTGTGGTCTGTCGATATTTTCTCCTCAACATGGTAAATACTCTGCAAGAATCCATGTATCTCACATTCAGATCTCTCCAGCTAAACAGTTATATGGAGAATGCCGTGTTCTCTTTTCAAGTGCAAAATTTATTTCAGATCATTTTTCAATTAAAAGGCATCTGCTGGTACTTCTTCTGTTATGGACTGCCTAAAAAAATCACAGTAAAAAGTACCCTAGACTAATCATATTGATGATACTGAAGTTGTTTATTACCCTTTTATGGGCTTGGGTACTTAAATTACAGTTTTTCACAACTGTATGCAAAATGGGTAACATAATCCTTATGCAGTTTATTACAGAAACTGATATATGCATTAATCTGACCTTTGTCTAAATAGACCCTTAACTACAGGGAAAAAAAATCCAAAGGCATCTATCAGCATGTGAGCAGTATCAAAACTGCTAAATCTATTAACTTTGTTTTCCTTTCACTATTATTAAACTGGAAAGCAAAATTCAACTGGAAAATTATGCCATTTGGGTTCCCTTGTCATCATGTAATAAGTATGAGAAATATATGTGGAATAGCCAAATGGCCAATAGACAAAACACCCACTCCAAGTGACGTACTGTTTTCCATACCACTCAGACAAAATCAAAACAACAGAGCTGTTGCAAACAAAAACAAAATAACATTTCCCATAAGCATTCCAGACAGAGAAAATTTACAGGAAAAGAAAGCTGGGAAAAGACCCAGAGTGATGTGTGTTTGTACCTCCAGCCATAAACCCCGCTTCTGCTGAGCTGGTAAACAACAGTTTAACATTAAAAACACATAAAGGCTCACCATCGATTAATTGTCAAACTTTGGAGTTAAAGATTTACAGCAGCTGAAGGGCTGCTGGTGCTGCTGCCCTGGGCCGGGGGGTTGGATGCTCATCCCCTCCTGCCCCTGTGCCAGGGCAGATGCAGCCAAGGAACGTGTTTCATTCAGAAAAGAGCAGGATCCAGCACGGGCAAAAGCTCCAGTGCTACAGGAAGGAGGGGAAAGTAAACAATCAGGTTGATTGCTTCAGAGCAGTGTGTTCTGCAGAGACTTCAAAAAAAAAAAAAAAAAAAAAAAAAAAAAAAAAAAAAAAAAATCCAGCTTTTTTTTTTTTTTTCCCTCCGGAAAGTCCTTCCAACTCTCTGTGCAGCCTGGCGGAATAACAACTTTAAAAAGTGAAGATGTCGCTTTTTTATAGCTGACTCACATTTATATAACTTTGTTAATGCATCTGCTCCCTGGAAGTTACAGTATCTGTGTTCAGCTGCGATACCTGCCCATAAATCGTGGCAGCGCGGCGAATATCAACAGCTGCATTTTACTATTTCAGCCCGTCAGTTTACACTGTCTCCATCACGGCGAATTCCTGTCAGCTGCACTCTCGCTAACACAATTCCTATGTTTTGCCTGGCAGTAAATGGACGCTCCTGCCCCAGCATCATCTAAACAACTCTGTTAACATTTGCCCCCGAGCGTCTCTCTCTTTGTCCAGTCCCTGTCTTCTAACAGATGTCATCCAAGTCTAATCAAGCATAAAATGGTCATAAATATTTCTTTCTGGTAGATTTCACATTCGCATTTCATGCAGGGACATGATATTTTTCTGCTACCTCCAGGGAGTACCTAATGCAAAAACCAGTTACTTACATTCAAGGCTCATGTTCCTTTAGTAAAATGCAGCACATGTTCTCAGTTCAAAGACATAAAAAGGCGCAAGACTTTATCTTCTTTTGTTTAACTGCACCTTTTATTTTTTTTTTAATACCGTGTGCCACAGCTTCCATCTAGGTATGACACTGTCCTTTGCTTAACAGGCAAACACACAACACTGAATTCTGACCCTACCACTCTTAAGCCATAAACATTTTTGAATTTCATACTCCCATACCTTAACAGTTGCACGAAATATAGATGATTTTTTTTTTCTCAGCTATATCATTTACCAACCTATTTAAAGAATTCACAAGATTAGAAAGGCACTTCTCTATTTTGGTTCTCTTATGCAAAATTTTGCAACCTACGTCATCTTATTTCATTAAAAACAGTTAAATGATTCTAGGATACAAATTTAAGGTTCGTGACTGTTTAACAGTTGATAATCATGAGATACAAGAAATTTCCAGTGCTTAAAGTTTGAAACTATTCAAGATAATTAATTCTCCTTAATGTTAAAATCATCAGAAAAATTATATTTACCCTTGGTTAAACCTAGTAAATAATATGTCAGATCAGAAAACAAAACTAACCTTGGATTATTCACAAAGCCCTATGTCTTATTATTTTTTCCCCTTTCTGTTTGTCACAGCAGAAAAATGCCATAGCTATTTAAAGTGAACCACACAACACTTAAGGATATAGATCACAACAGTGAGGCTGTTTTTTCTCCTCCTTCTCCACTGAGCCTAATATTTGATTACTGTTAGTCAAATCAAGCTTTCAGGCAAATAATCTCCATTTTTTAAGTTAATGAGATGTGGTCATGTCGACAACAGCTTGCAGAAACTTTTAATTCCAATTCCTGCAGGCTGTGCTGGCCTCTTTTACAGCAACCACGGTATGAATGAGTCAAATTTGCCAAAATGGCTTATGTAGACAAGTGCACACTTTAAAGAGGCACTAATTAAAAATACCCACTGGTATCATAATTTAAATACCATGAAAATAAACTGTAAAAGTAGCTCAGCTACAATCTTATGACTTTCCTTAGAGCTCGTTTACTTTAACTAGATGATGTTTTATTGCAGATGTATTCCTAGCTAAAAACAATTTTACGTCTTGGAGGAATTCAAGATTTTGATATAATTAAACAATTTATGTTAATATTTGTTTCACATAAGCTATTAAGCAAGCCCCCCAGAACAAGTGCTAATTGAGAAAGATGCAAAGAAGTAGAGTGCTGAAGTAAGCAGCAAATTTATACTGTTGATTTACTGCTCTATCTGCAACTTCCCCCCTCATTACAGCCCTCTTTCTCCCTCTCACTCTCTGCTATAAGGCTCCCAGCTGTACTGAATCGCATTAAAACACTTTCCTTGGATGCTATTATCTACTGCTTTCCTCAAAAAAGGAAGAAGAGGAAAAGGGAGAAGGAGAGGTGGAGCTTGGTATTATTCTCGATGCACTTCCCTGGCCACAACTTCTCCAAAATCCCTTTTGCCTTTCTGTTTTTTTTGGCAAGGAATGTGAGAGGCACAGCTGTAGTGTAACAAAAGGAGATGTGAGACCAAAAATAAAATAAAAAAAAGTTGGTGCTGAGAGGGTTAAACCTATTTAAGGGGTTAAATATGCAATTACCGCTGACTAAAACCAGAGAGACATATAGATAAATAGAAGAAATGAAGTCCCCAGGTTCCATTCAGAAGCCTTCATCACATTACTACCAGACAGAAAACTCTTTAAGTACCATTTTCAGATGTTAAATCATTGTTCGTGCAGCACATATTCTCACTATTCCTGGGGGAACAATATCTGAAGACAGCGTGCTAACAAATGCAATCCAGTAAACAGGCATTTTTCCTCTTGTTGTTAGTACCTTTGTGTTCCAGCTCCCAGCTCTGTCATCCATGCCTTCTCTCGGCTTTGAAGTTAAAGTACTGAATGAGCGTTGTCATCTATTATCCAGAGTGTGCATGTAGATTATAAATAAGAAATAAAAGTGACTTTCAGTACACTGCTTTTGCATTAGCAAGTTGCCTTCTCTGTTACCTCCTCTGTCCTTCATACTTTGCTACCAACATTATATTAAAAATATGACTTAAAGTGTTTCTTATAGAATGCTATAAAATACGTACACAGCAGAGACAAAAGTTTTATTGAAACAAACAAGTCCAGCAGTTTAACCAGGTTCATGAGTTCAGCTTCAACAGACTGTTTAACCCTTATCTGCAGATGTCCTTCAGGGCCCCGGTACATTAATTGCATCCCTGGCTTCTTTTGCATGCACACTACTGAACACAGAGCTATTAATTACACTGGAGTTTATTTACAGAAAGAGCCTTTTCCACTATCGATCAATTATTTATTAATATTTTCTGGCATAACGATCTCATCACATTTTTCTTTTTAAGGCCCTGAATAAACACTTTTCACACAAGTAACAGTGCTGACCTATTTCAACTACATCTGCTTGTACCTGGTCAGAAAACTCATCTCCATGAACATCTCATATGTTAGAGACTTTGAAACATTTCTCCCTTTGCTCACCTGAAGGAAGAGGTGAGCATAGTATGCACTTTAAGGGATCAATCCCTTTAACCTTCAGGTAATCATATCATAGAATCCTAGAATGGTTTGGGTGGCAAGGGACCCTAAAGATCATTTAGTTCCAAGCCCCCTGCAGGGACACCTCCTACTTCCCTCTGCCTTCAGATGGCTTCACCTAGCACCACTGTAAGTGTCCTAATCCACAAACGTTGCCTAAGTTACGGCAGTTTAGGGAGCAAGGAGAAAGGTGTCTGAAGCCCTGAGGGGTAGTGGGCACCTGGAGAAGGTGGGCACCAAAGATGTGCATAAAGATCTTTGTCCTGGCCCTGCTCCAGTGGGGAATCCCCTGGGCCACCTCCAAGCAGGGGCACAACTGACTCAGGTCTCACACACCAGCTGCCCAGATGTGCCTCTGCGAAAAAAACAAACAGGTTCTGGGGAAATCCAAGCAGAGCCAAAACTGGCTGAGCCCAAAGCCAGCACTGCACAACAAGCTGGAATCACAGAATCATTTACGTTAGAAAAGACCTCTAGGAGCACCAAGTCCAGCTCTTAACCCAGCACTGCCAAGTCACAAAAGCCAGTTTTGGGAAGAGTAAGAACAAGCCTGGGAACAATACATTTCTAAATAAATAAAAAATCTTTTACACTTAATAAATTCCTCATTATTCAGCGGAACATCCATTTTAGAGGACTAAAAGCATACTCATGCACCTAGCTTCCCTTTAACTCTACATTCAGCTCAAAGCCTTAGCAGATTTGCACAATATTTATATTGTTCAAGATGATGGGAGTACAGAGACCTAAGGACCAAAGCTCCTCTGGAGAGGGAGTGGAAAAGGCCGGATGGGAAACACCGTGCAGGGACTGGCAGTGCCCTGGCTGCCACCTGCAAAACTATGGGATCAGCAAGATTTCCTGAAAGTAAAATCCCTCAGTGAAGCTCCCTGCCTCTGCAGATGGCAGCAGCTTTGGGGGCAGAAGGGAAACCCCTTGGTTTTTCTGGCTGGGCAGCAGAATTTGCAGTACATCTGCGTTCCTCAGGTAAGGAATCTGCAGGGCAGGCACACAGGAGCTCTCCTTCCCTTCATCCCTCCAGGTGTCCTGGATCTTTCTTCCTTTCATCCTTTTTGGATAAACAATAATGATATAAGGAGGTTCAAGCACAGTCCAGTGTTTTTCACTCAGACATATGGGAGCCAGTCCTTTCAAAAATGCTTTTGGTAAACTGTTCAAGTCCCTGTAAAGACCAGGGCAAACCAGTAATGATTTCCAAGGCTGTCACCTACTGCCTGTCCACAACATTGCCAAGAAAAGAAATCAGATGGAGAAAAACAAAATAGAAGAAGATGCACATATCCCTTCCTTCCTTCCACCAGGATAAGATGGAAATGTGATTGTGCTGAACACTCTTTCATTAGCAGATAGCACATCCGCAGGCAGCTCCAACAGGCTGGAGAGCCCCATCCTCCATTCCCTTAGGTAAGGCAGCAGTGGATGGTGCAACCTCTGGATGCATATGGAGTATCAGCAATCCCATGTGAGTGTGAAGAGCAAGCTGCTGATCACTCCATCAGTGCCAGCCCAGGCACAGGAGCCCCTCCAGCTCTGGGAAAGCACCAAGTGTATGGCCTGACCTTGTCTTAACCCTGGGGCAGCCCTTGTGTCCTTGGCATTCACTGCTGGATGCCTATTGAACATATGAGAACAGAACTTTTTTTCTGCTAGGGGCTAGTTTTCCATCCAGCTCCTGTCCACAGGACTGAACAAACTGAGCCCCAGCCCGACTTCCTTACTCAGCAAGTTCATGTCTCGCCCAAGATGACGAACAGGTAAATACTCCCAGGTTTCACGAGTTCATTTAACAAGAGCTGTATCTCCCCAGCACAGGGGGATCAGCTCCTAAAGACAAGATGAGAGGAGGTGAAAAGCTGGTCTTAGGAAACATGAGATCAGGTACGAAAGGGATTCTTTGCTGTCAAAGCATAATATGTCAGCTTGTGATAAACCTGAATTGCTTCATATACCAAGGATCACTAGACATTAGCTGCTTTTTATATGGCAATATGGTGCAGAGGTTTCAGAGAGAATATTGTTTTATGTTGATCACGATAAAAATCTCTGTAGCTTTGATAAAGCCTGCATACAGGCTTTTCATTCAAACTAATGAGTGATACTGGCTGTTGGATGCCGAGGCACGCTCTTGATGCTTTCCAATGGTTCAACTCGTAACTAGGAATCAATTCAGCCTGGATAAGCAAGAGTGTTATTCATCTAAAGGGTTTTGAATGATAATCCCGTTCCCTGTGTTTTCCCCAGGTACATCTGAAAAGGTATGGTGACAAAGGGAGCACCACATGTTGGCAAAGTACATCTCTTACCAGAGGGATCTCCCGGGTTCAGCCTGCTCTGAGCGAACAGTTGGCTCACACTGTAATCAGCCATCAAACAGCTCAGGCCCTATGGGCGATTCACTTAGCACAGGCCTTTTGCTGCTCTGTTTTCCAACATCTGTTTCAATGCCTGTCATCTCCCTGCTTTAAACAAATGTACTGCAGATGTCTTGTCTTGTGGACGACAGAGACTTGGCAAAGGCAGGAGCAGAGGCCTCCAAATGACAGAGGCGCAGCTAAGGCAGTTATTGGGGGGTTCTGGATGGACTCTGTGCACTAAACACAAAATGAGATTTTACACTCACACCCCCACCCCATGTCTCCCTTTGAACCTTCTGTTTTCTCCTTCAGATTTGAAAGACTGATGAAGGACAGGGATCAGGACACAGACTGAGATGCAGCCTACTCAGAAACATGTGGCCTGAGTCTTCTCAAAAGATTTATCATTGACATATGCAATTAAATGGGAAGACACAATCATTTGCTCACCTTTTGTTCCAAGGGCAATCTGATACAAGACTGGACACAGAGGGATACAATGTGTGGTAAAGATAATGGCTTCCAAGACAAGACTGTGGCCTGAAAACAACAGCAAAGAGACTTTCTTGGGCTAAGACTGTGCTTCAGGAAGAACCAATATATGAAATGGGATACACAGGGAATAGGGACGGGTCCCTGTGAGGGGTCTCCAGGCACATCCATCCTAGGATGTTCTTTTCATGCAAACCCAGTTTGAGCTTCCACTAGGAAAATCAGTTAACTGAGACCTGGAATTTTGGATTTTTGCAAGTGCTACTTTGTCCCTGTGAACACATTCTACCTATAGCTGTTTGAGGTCTGGCTGTGGTGAGCTATGTAGCCAATAAGATTCCAACAATCTCATTTTTCCTTAGCTTGGGTACTTGGTGCAATAGTTGTGAAGAAGCCGGAACAAGCCAGGTGCTTGCTGGCTGCTCTTCCTGCTGCTCTGTCCTGCCCAGCAAAGGCAACATGGGTTTTGAACTGTTTTGAACTCCAAGTGCAGGTCAGTCCAAGATGCAAGTGATCTTTTAAAATCAAAGGAAAAACATCTACCCATTGGTAGGTCTCTGAAAGAGGGAAAACAGGACCTGTATTTTGACTGTAAAGACTCTGGTAGTATTTCAAAGGACATTGTAAGAAACAAGCTAGGAAAATACAATCTGAAGAAAATTACTGTTTTTTGGGTGTCTATCATGGGTCACTCTCAGATGGAATCAGACAGCAAACGTGTTGAAGAAGTCAATCTTTTTTTAAGAACAACACAGATGAATTAACAGACAACTCAGAAAATCTGTGGATGGTACTACATTGGGAGAGACTGAAAAGATGGAGGAGAAAGTGCAAAAAATTGCCCATAAAAATGGGATGCCATTCATTAGGGATAAATTATAAGATGCTACAATTCAGCTGGAATATCCAAACTTTCTAAATACAGCAAGGAAGACAACTGATTACACAGCACTTCTTAGAGGGGGAAAAGAAAGCCTAAGGATTACAGCGGATCACAAGTTGAATATGAGTCAACAGGGTCATGCTGTTGCAAAAATGCCAAGTACCACAGTCAGATACACAAACAGGAGCACTGCCTGCAAGTTATACATGGGAAATTCATTGTCTCCACTTGCTACAGCAAGACTTCAGTTGGAGGATCAAATCACTGGAGCATTGCAATTCAAGACGACTGGAGACAGTCCAGAAGACAGTGACCAGATTGACCACAGGTCTGAAAAATAGGATGGACAAGGACAGAGTTAAGACTGCTTCAGTTCTGAAAAGATGGAGGGTACAGACACGGGAACAGAATTCATGTAGGAAAAAGGATGCTGTAATGAGAAAAGAGACAATCTGCTCCCTGCCTGTTACAGACAGAAGAGGGAAGAGATTGTACCTGAGGGGAGCCTACAAGAAAGCTGGAGAGGGACTTTTTACAAGGGTATGTAGTGATAGAACAAGGGGTAATGGCTTCAAACTGACAGAGGGTGAGTTTAAATTAGATATCAGGAAGAGATTCTTCCTGGTGAGGGTGGTGAGGCGCTGGCACAGGTTGTCCAGAAACACTGTGGATTCCCCATCCCTGGAAGTACTCAAGGCCAAGCTGGATGGGGCTTGGAGCAACCTGGTCTAGTGTAAGGTGTCTCTGCCCATGGTGGGGGGTTGTAACAAGATAATCTTTAAGGTTTCTTCCAACCCAAGCTATTCAATGATTCCATGATTCTAGGATAAGCCTTTTGGTCAGGTATTGGGAATAAACTTCTTACAGGAGAGTTAAGCACCAGAAGATTTTGCCTGGGCAGGAGTGAAACCTCCCTTGACAGAATGGTGAAACATACATCAGGCAGACTAAGAAGCACCAAAGCCACACTCCTGCCTTTGCTCAGCATGGAAAGACTGAAACAAACAAAAAAAAGTCTATTTTTCAAAAATCCACAAAAAAAAAAAGGTTAAGTCTAAGAGGAGTTCACAGCAAACGTGAGCTGGTGGGCTGCCCTGTTCTGAGTGTGGCTGCAGCCCAGCCAGGCCATCAGCCAGCACTAGAGAAGTTACTACTGCAGGCTCTCAGTGACCTTGGAAGGATCCCCAAACATGAACACGGCACGTGCTTCCCTGCCCCCAGGGAAAGGCACATATTTTTGCTCGCAGTTTATGAATCTTTGACGTACAGTCCCTATGACACAGCCTTGGAAGACCATATCTTTTATTTATTATGCCTAGCAATTGTCCTTGTAACCAATTAGGAAAAAAAGCAGGTGGTCAACAGAAACTCTGCAAAATAAAACCCCTCAGCAAAGCAAACACCGTACCTTTCAGAGCAAGAAAAAATACTGTAAACAGAGCTAATCACTGCTAAACCCTTATAATCCAGTCCTTGCCCAAGTTAAGAGACTGAAACCAAGAGTAAAACACTTCAAAAAGCATTTATCAGAGGAACTGGTGAATCATTTCTCAAGATAAAGAAGGAGTCAGAACTATTTTAAACTCCAGACGCTCACTGGGTTGTGGAAAGGGGCTCAAACCCATCCTGGCAGACTGGACTAAGGGACAAAGGTCCCACATCATCCAATGGGATGGCTGTTCCAGGAACTGGGAGAATGGCTGCCATTATGGACTTCGCCTCAGCAGTCATAAGGAAGACTTGACAAAGAGAAGAGAGCCCACTTTTAGCTCCTCTATAAAACAGCTACAGTTACCAGCATTCCCTGTACCTTGTTGAGTATTATATTCAATAATATTAATAGGCTCATATTTACTGTATCTTAAAAGCTAACAATCCCATTGCCAGCACTAATTAAAAAGACAAGAAGCAGAAAAGAAGCAGTGGATTATTTCTTCAATATGGATTCACACCTAGATTTAATAAAACCTTCTTTAGTGTTATAACCTTACATTTGTTTCAAGAACACTATAAAAGATAAGTCTGCTTTTTGTTGTTTATTGACTTGGAGGGTTTTCTTTCAGATCTGTAATATAGCATTACAGCTATGGGAAGGCAAGGAAATAAGACTGTTTTCCCTGAAAAAAAACAAGTGTTTCTGCTACCTGAGTACCATGTCTGGGATGGTGGCTGGGAAGAAACCAGCAGAGCTATTCAGAGAGAACAACACTCAATACATGAACAGACACAAAAATGCAGCACTGGGGAGGTTTATCTGTAACAAACCCTCCCTGTGACCTTACAGAAAGCACTTCACCTGCAGCTACAAGTGAATGCCACAGCCAGCTTTTCCGGGAGATAGACTGTATGGTTTCTTCCAGCCACAGAGCATCCCTGCCACAAACACGGAGCTCCCACACCTGCACACTCAGCACATTGGATGCCTTCATCCACGCTGACCTGCTCTGCATGTACATGCCAAGTGCAGTACACATTCCCAGTGGGAATTCTTTACTGCACCACAGCACACAACCTACCAAATAAAAATACTGTGCTTAGTCTGCAACTGAGGATAAAATAATGACAGACAGAGCAGTGCCTTAAGCAGCCTCTTCATCAAAAATGTTGTAGACTTTGCAACAAAATCCGGAAGAGTTGCTTTCCATACGCACTTGTCCATCCTTCCCCGAGTCTGAAGAAGAGGGATGACGTAGTAAAGGAGCGATATGCAATGCAATACAATGCAGAATCATAGAATGCTTTGGGTTGGAGGGACTTTAAAGCTCATCTAGTCCAATCCCCCTGCCATGGGAAGGGACACCTTCCTCTAGAAAAGTTTACTCAGAGCCCCATCCAGCCTGGCCTTGAACATTTCCAGGGATGGGATATCCACAGCTTCTCTGGGAAACCTGTGCCGGGGCCTCACCACCCTCAGAGTAAAGAATTTCTTCCTAATATCCACTCTAAACCTACTGCCAAGTTTGAAGCCATTCCCACGTCCTGTCACTCCAGGCCCTTGCAGAAAGTCTGTCTCCATCTTCCTTGTTAGATCCCTTCAGGTACTCAGAGGCTGTAATTAGCTCACCCCGAAGGTGCCTCTTCTCCAAGTGGAACAATCCCAATTATCTTTAGCCTTTCCTTGTAGGAGAGGTGCTCCATCCCAAAGCAAGATAAACTACAGCCAAAAGCCAGAGCTTTTCCTAGGTGAGCTCATCTTTAGATCAAGTTTCTCATTTAAAGAGAGGCCAGAAGAATTCTCCTGGAGACTGCTGAAACCGGACTGCGAAGATCTGAGCGCTCCAAATGCTTTCACATCCATGAGGAAAACTATACCCCCTCCTATTTCTAATTTTTCCTGCAAGATCCTGGGCCCCACTACTTCATAACAAGTTCCATTCTCCTTCCCTGTGCCTGTCTGACCTTTCTCCTTCAGTGAATCACTTAATTATGTGGAAATAGAAATACAAAAAGATGATGGTTTAAAAACACAAATGCTCGAGCTTCATCTGTGAGAGAGCAGCCAATCCCTCCCAAGTTGTGGGTCTGCTGCTGATTAAGGATGCCAGAAGGTTCTAGGGAAGATCCACCCTCTGCCCACACAGCCCTTGGAAACAGCTAGGGACCCTACCCCTATTTCAGCAAGTATCTTACCAATTACTGGAAAAAGGAGGAAAAAAGGAAAGAATGTCAGACAGTGGTCTTACAACATTACACTAGTGTTGCAGTTCTTTCCTGGCAGAGGTTTTTCAGTATCGGTGATAATAACAAGGAAAATTTAAGGAAAACTTGATTTGAGCACGTCAACAGCAACCACATTCCTTTAGCTTGTGATCACTCTTAACTCAAACAGACAAGATCCCCCCCTCCCGCCCTCTTCCTGCACTTAATTTCCAGGTAGAGTTTGTTAAAGCCTGAAATCTCACCTGAACTTTGGAAAGTCTTTCTGGAAAAAAAAAAAAAAGGAAAAAAAAAAAGACCCATACACAAATATTTGGCTAAGCGACCCATAGCAAATTGCGTAATGCCAGTTAAAAGTTGTGTTTTTTAAGTATCGGCCCCAGAGGTTTTATCTGAAATAAAATCCTGATTACTTCAGATTCTGGAGGCAAACTGTGACCTTGCTCTGCATCTCCAAATTTGAAACATTTGTGTTGTGCCCCTTGATAATGATGCCTCTTGCTAGAAAAAAAAAAAAAATCCTTTCAAAAACTTGCTTGTTTTATTAAATAAGGTAAGAAGGCCCCAAACATGCATATAAGAATTAGTTCAGCCTTGAAGCTTGATCAGAAGAGGTGACCCAAACTTGGGACTCTAATGCTCTACCAAGCAAAAATGACCCATCTCCAGGCATGCAGCCACATGCCCAGCGATGTTTCTGTCTGTAACCATCCCAGTCCTCAATCCTGGGGTCATTAAATGAGAATCAGGATTAGGTCAGCACACAGAACACAAGGAATTATATCCATTTCTTGCATCCTTCTTGGTTTGCCTGGGAACACACCGTGAGAGCTGGGGGCAAAGAGGAGAACTGCATTGATGAGTTTTAAAACACAGTGTCAGAGAGATTAAATGGCCCAACTCTCCCCAACCTTCACTTTACCAGCCCTACTTTCAGTAGCCAAGAAGAAAAAAAAAAAAAAAAGAAAAACCCCTAAAAGAAAAAGAAGAAATGTGATTAAAAATAAATTGAAAAGCCTAACTTGTAATAAAGCTGGCACTTGCCCCAGGCTTCAGGGATGTTTGAGACTATACACTCCACAGACACAATCTACAGATTTTATAGGGAAAAAAAATAGAGATATTTGCACTATTTAAAACAGGTTGCAAATACAGTTTATGTTTTGGAAATGTAGGGAGCACAGCTAACAAAATACAGAATGCAGCTATGAAACAAGCAACACTGTCCTAAAAAACTGTCATTATATAATGTCACTGTTTACACTAAGCCTTCAAAAAATACCTTCTGTTAATTTTTTTTAATTAATGGGGTGCTATACAGTTAAATAAACTCACGAAGAGTATTCGTGATTTCTGCATTTTTACTTCATATCCCAATCTTTATTTACAACATTACTGTTATAAATTACAAAGTACTGTTAATATTCTTCTCACTTGCTGGGATACCCAGTGGAGCTCCATGGGAGAAGGAACATAACGCAGGAAAACACGGCATTCAATTCTGCTCTTATTTAAATATTTTAAAGTCAGACAAAACTCCAATGAAATCAAGGGCTACAATACTGAAAACCTCTGCAATTCCACTGCTGGTCCTAAGACACTGCCAAACAATCTCCCTACATGCAGTGCGTCTCCAAATAAAGTTAAATTACTTCTAAAATATCAGCAATCCATGCAACTTCTTATTAGTGTGAAATTACTTAAGCCTTAATTCAGCAAGGTACTTAAGCACATTCCTAATTTTACAGGCATGAGACGTACCAGTGACCTTAATCAGACTAGTCACGCACTTACATTTAGGCACATGCTTAAGCATCTTGCAGTGCTAAAAGCCACGATAAGGAACACTTCCATGTGAATTAAAGGCTGCTTTACACCTTCATAGGCATACTACCATTTTAAGTTATATATATATATATGTATATTTGCTAAAAATAAGTGGCTGCACCACTTATTAGACAACCCTTAAAGTACGAAGATCACTGGAGGAGGAACAGTCTCTAATAATTTTAATAACATCAATCACTTGAAATAGACTTTTAATTCATATCTGATGCTCACTGAATGCCTTGCCCAGTGTATACACGTGCTGGGTAACAGCTTTAAAGCATTCCTTTGCGGACTTTCCCTAAACAGCACTCCTGAATGTGTAACTTTATTGCTTATGAGTAAGCATAGGCAAATATAAGGGGAAGGTACACACCTACGAAAACAGCTGGGAACAAACATACCACTGCTGAATTTTCACAGGAGATGCAAGGCTGAAAAACAACCCAGCAAACGTATTTCAGAAGCTACATCTCTTCAAAGAGCCCACAGAAACCTAAACCACTGCTGCATGATCTTAATTTACCTGGAGAAGTAAAAGCAGCTATTGTAAAAATAAATAAGTAAATAAATACAGAAATAGGCATCCACAGTCTAGAGAGGACTTCTGGATTTGGATGTGCACATAATCCAGGTGGTTCCACGTCTAATGACCCAGCTTCTGCATGTCCATGCTTGTACCTGCACACACAACTGCAGAGCTCTGGGTGCCAATGTCAAGGTGCTCTGAGGACTCAGGTTTATGCAGTTATTTATCAAAGACTTCAGAAGCAAAATAAAACAAAACCAAGACAAAGAGAAAACAATAATCTCAGTAAGTGCAACTAAGTAGTAGTTTCCCCTTACCCTTCAACAGTTAGAGAAAATTTAAGGCTTGTTGATGTCAATAAGTAGTTATAACAAAGACATTAGTAACAGGGAGGATAGAGAATGCTGTGTGAATGTTCTCAGCATGGTTCATTGACAAGAGATCTAAAAATTGAATTATTAAGGAAAAAAATCATTGATTCTAAAATCTAGGCAAGGTAGCCAGGCTATGTTAAAACTTATTTAATTTTTTCCAGCGCTGCTTCATTCCTAAGCTCTCAGAGCCTCAGCTTTTCCATTGAAAAGCAAAAGACATTTTACGCACAA
The DNA here is from genome assembly GCF_003945595.2 of Pipra filicauda. Lineage (NCBI taxonomy): Eukaryota > Metazoa > Chordata > Aves > Passeriformes > Pipridae > Pipra > Pipra filicauda. Next base: position 603,844 of record NW_024104798.1, on the reverse strand, counting down.
TTTTCCCTCTACTAGAAAGAGGTATATTGTGCCCTTCAGTGAACATAAAATTGATATTATCGTCTTTAGTTTATATCTCACTACTTAACCTTCAGATTAAAAGTTATTAGATTTGAATGACTAAAAAGACATCATGTCACCTTCCGTTCAATGCTGGGAGATGGCAGAACTTGGGGGAAAAGTCTGAACGATAAAAACACAAAAGTTACCAAGAGCATAAAGTTGTTTTTCACATTCTCTGATGAACCAGCACAAGGCTCTACAAATGCAGTTATCTTTTCACCATGTTGTAATCTTCAATTATCAGGGTACTACAATACAAAATCAGACACAATCCAGTACCCTGCATGGAGTTTAATCTATACTTTAAAATGGCTCCTTCAATAGCAACAGCAGTTTAATAATTAGGCTTTATGTCTCTTCCGACAAAATGACTCAACACAGACGCTCCCTCAAAGTCTAACAAACAATTTTGGTCTAACCCAGTTATGTCAATATGAAACAAAGACTTTATCTTGGATCTAATTTAGCAGTTTTGCTCTACAGAGGTAAGTCCACATCATGATCAATGGGACTGTAAAACTCCGGATGCAGTTTGTAACCTCTCCTCACGCGTTTTCGAAATAAGATGAAACTCACTAATGTAAAAAAAAAAAAAGGCATTACTTTCATTTATACTGTGATATATTCATATTTCTTTCTAGCCAAATCTTCTTTTTGATCTGCCCAATTAAAGCAACCTCTCAACAATACACTGAATCCCCTATTTCTTGTACATTCCCCTTGCCTTTGAACGTTAACACAATCTGAAGAACCCACATGGTCCCTCTGGAGTTCGCTTCCCTCAATCTAACACTTCACATCTCAACACTTCATGAAACAGCTACTGCTAAAGGGCCCAACAGTGGCATCTTCACACTGATACCACAAATACCCCAACTTCGGTCACTGACTTGGGCACAGACACCAGATTCTAGTTAAAATTTCTTTTGTCTATCAAACATTCCTTTCTATGTGAACAAAACTACATTTTTCATTTGTATACATTTACTGGAATAAAAGCAAAAAACAGGATATAATGCCATCAATTTTTTTCAAGGAAAACCCCCTTCTTTCCTCACTTTGTGGACACACGGCAAAACTTGTATTTATGTAAATTCTTCAGAAAGCTTGAAGCGACACTTCATAATTACAGTATAGTTCAGCTCAAAGACAAAGTGAAGAAAAGAAACTTCTCCACAGTTCTTTATATAAACCTCCTCCTTCTTTCTCCATGTACCAGTTGCGTTTGTGTTGCTACTCCAGTTTGTCATAAACACAGTCACCTTGTAACCCCTTTTTATCAAGCAATCTATGCACTACCTAAAAGTACACTAGGCTCCATCAGACAAGCTATAGGTTTACATTACCCAAACATTCCAATTCTGCCTGCTCAGCGCAGGTTGTCAATAAATGCAAGCAATTGCAAAACAGCAGTGTTTTTTTTCCTTAAGAGAACACTGATACGAGCCTGCCAGTTCTGCAAAATAAACCCTTTGCAATCTCTGCAGCTAATCTGTCAACAAATTACTATTAAAGTCATACCTCCTCAAAGTTCAAAAGCATTCTGGATTAGACAAAGATACTGAGTTTTATACTCATGGGGCAGTACTTGAAGTTACGGTATCAAAGTGGATCTTGCTATTGATGTGGAGAGGTTTGTATTTCTGCCACCATGCAACACAGCGCTTGGTGTCTTGCTGCTATATATCAGGATTCAACTTTGTAATCATTCTCTTTGTTCAATTCATAGTCTTGTTTCGCTGCTAATAACGTGAAGAACACTTTAATGAATAGTCCTGAGGATAAAAATAAAACGCAATAAATAATATTTATTTTATAAGCTTAAAAAAAAAAAAGTAAAGGAAAAAAAAAAGAACTGGCTGAGGCATCAAACCTTCTATTTGAGCAGACGTCAGAAACCAGTGAAGCAACTACAGCTGTGATCATGTACATTAAAAGGCAGTTTGTCCCCATGAGTCTTTATTTATTACCGCTTGGTAGGCAAGACTCACCCCATCATTACATACCTTCGGCCCAAGCTTCCCTTGCCCAGCTTGACCTTCTGCTTGTGGATCACTTCAACACTCATTTTGCACCTCCCAGATGTTTCTGATGATGCCTCAGAGCCAACAGACGTTGCCAGACTGCCTGGTACCCTGTTCCCAGGTTTTCTGCCCCATCCCTTGGTTCTGCCTCTGTGGGCACCTTGGGAGGAATCTCCCGAGCCCTGCTGCCTTATCCCATGCCAAATGCCCACTCCGATCTCTTTAGGAAGTCCAAAGACCCAGGCAACCTTCACGCTGATTCGAGGCTTTATAAGCAGGTCACCAAAACTCTACCCATTCTACCTCATCCTGACAGTCATTCCCATGAGATGCCAACCTCCAGCACCTGTGGAGTCAGGAGCAGTGGGAAGGCCACCTCTCCCACTCTCAGCAGGTGCCAAAACACTGAGGGAAAAGGTTTTCCTTCCCTTATAGTTGGGTTCTGGGGCGGCTTCTCCTCTATGTATTTGCGTTTTTACCCAATTCTTTCACAGATGTACTGTCCCTGAAGAGTCACTTGTATTGCTTTGGCTCTCTTACTTCACCATTACAAATATAAACATCAGTTGGAGCTATTTGGCTTTGTTATACATAGCAGAACTCATCCCCACATTTGCTAATCCCATCTTAACAGTACATGTTATGAAATTGCTAATGCTAAAATAATTGAGCTTCACATCACTCTCTGTCTCCTTGCATGGCAGAATCACCCTAACATGACATGGGAAACGTAAAACTTGTCCTACAAGTCTTCCCTGCACTTACAGTAAGAGTGATCACACCGTACACTGCTCCTGCAAACATATGAACATCTGTGGTGCTCCATATTTTTCCAAGGTAAAATATTTACAAGTTTGCAGACCCATAAAAACTTCCTCAAAAAACCTGAACCATTTCTGTTTTCCTCTCTCATACTAACAAAGCTATTAGTCCTTACAAATGCATAAATTTCACAAAGAATGTGACCTGAAATTCAGCACAGACGCTTTCACAAGCCACTCCATGTCCAGGTTTCACTGTTCTGCCACGCTCATCATGGGAATACACAACTAATCACAGCAGCAAAGCTCAAACTACCCACCACTGATTTTTTTTTTTTTTTTCCAGACAAAACAAGTGCCAGGTGGCAAAATGAAAAGATTTGAATGAAATGCTCTTAAGAAATAGCTGTTTAATTCAGAACTCATTCATTTGTATTGAAGAAGCGTTTTGTAGAACGCATTCTGTTAAGTGACCTGAGAGCATATGTTGTATATGGAGAAACATCTAAACATTATGCTCCATGTTGTATGTGTATCTGTAAATGCTTGCATTAGTTGTCTGAAAACAAGGGGTTTTCTTCTTTTCAGCGTTTAAAAATATTTTCCAAACACCAAGATTGATATTTTTATGCTAGCTCTGATTACCCTTTTATTGCTATCAGGTTTGGGTTTGTTGGTTGTTTTATTCTTTTAATACCTGTTTTAAACTTTGCAATCAACTTGCTTCATAAAAGATAAACTCCATGGAGAAGTTAGTCATCAAAACCAATTAACAGCAGAATTCAAACACAGAACATAAAGGTCTTTTAAGAAGTTGGAGAAAAGCAAGATCCCCAACCACATTTACTGTACTGGCAGAGGATAAATAAACTCCCAAGCTAAAATCTGAGCTGAGTGAAAGCAATCCCAAGCCTGGCAATCCCATCCCCAGCCACAGCTCTGCTCTCACTGGGCTGGCCGGGCACAGTTTGGGGAGGGCTGGAGGACCAGTGAAATGAGGAATGAATGGGTGCCACTCCTTAATTGACCGAATGGGCGGCTGTTGAATGACACAACCCATTACACACGAGATGAGGACGTTATCTGAGGCAGCAGGAGCCCTCTGGATGGCTACAGAGAAGCCCTGGCACAGGGTTAGTAACTGGTGGTAGGACCAGAGGCCTGAGCCATTCTGGTCCACAGTGTGCACATGTCTGCATGACCCCCCCTCCTCGTTTCTCTCTGCACAAAGCAGCACTGGAAAATTCCATAGTGCTCCTATGGAAAATGCATTGTAATTAACTCATTTTGATATGAGGCCTTTTTAAGACAAGACCTTTGTGTTGAACACATTTTACTGTTCCACTCCTCTTCTACTGTCCTATATTAATCAAAGCTGTAACCCCTGTTGTCTTTGCACTACGAATCAGAATGTGCCCCTGGCAAAGAATGAGGGAAAAGTCAACAGGAATTAAGTTTCAGTGCAACTGTTTACTCAACTGTGGCCTGCAGTTATTGAAATTTTATCCGTGGTTTTGTGTGACTACTGCAGTAATGAATTCAGCATGGCTGTGATTTTCTCACTGATGGTATTCTCACTTCAAGTAAAAACCTGTAGGATGAAAATGATTGAAACAACCAAAGTCTGTGCATTTAGTATCATCCATTTTTCTGACTTGTTTAATTATGGCAGCTTTCTGTCTTAGGTTGGCAAATGGGGTGCCACGCTCCTCTCCAAGCCTTCCTTTTGCTTTGTTTTTGAGCACAGGTTTTTTCTTCTCCACAACAACCTGCTAAAAAGATCACTGTACACTTAGGGGAGTCTTAACCAGCTGCCAATTGCTTATTTAAAAGGTTTTAAGAATCCTTATTGCATTAGAGAAAGTGAGGGTTAGGCGTGAGTGTATTCACCATGGCTCTGCTGCAGCCTTTGTTCCCAAACACATTAATGATACATGCCCAGCACTTTGGTGTAAAATTTCCTCGGAGGGCTTCAGAATTTTATCAGGGAAAAGAAAAAGCCAAAACGTATTAAGCAGCTAATTTACACTTGTGAACTTAGTCACTTCCCAGAAAAGACACTAATTAAAATATGAAGGCAAAATGCACAATTTGGTTGTAATTCTTCTGAGTTGACGAGCACTGACATGGGATGTATTTATTTATTTACTCTGACGTTCTGCACAGCAGATACCTCCACGGCCTTTCTCACTAATAGAAAACATTCTGTTGATAGAGATTGCTAGGTTATATTAAAATCTGTTACAAAACCAAAACTTAACGTTAGTGTATTTTCCACCCAGTGACATATTTTGGAAACCAGTTATTTGTATACAGCAGTTCACCCAATCACTGCCACCAGACTCAACACATTCAGGCAACGGAAGCAAGTCCTGATCTTTGGGTGTTTCCAGGGAACGACTAAAAAGCAGCCCCGGAAGAGAAGTCCAACCTTTCCCTTTACATTAAGAACTGCAATCCCCTACGGACAAAAAATGTGCAGAATGTCACAGGCAAGTCCTGAAAGCATCCTCCGGCCTGGCAAAGGTTTGGGAGTGGGGGGGGTTAAACGCTTCATGCTTTTTCTGTAGGTAGGAAACTTGTAATGCATCTTACAGTACCTGCTGTTGCTGAAGATGTGCTAAATCTGCAGCCCCAATTTCAACGGAAGGTGTCTCGCCGTTTGATCTCACTTCCCGCAGGCTGCACTCTAGTAAATGGTTGCCACCGCTCGCTCCATTCTGAATGGCTGAACCGTTACTTTTTGTCTCAGTCCCAGATTCTTGCATCATGACTCAAAAACCTGAAATAATTTAGGGGAGGGGAGGGGGTGAAAAAAAAAAAAAAAAAGCAGCTGTTAAAACAGTTGCTGTATATAAGGAGACATGCCCTGTTTTAAATCCTGCCAAAACTGTAAACATATGTCATTTTCCTTCATACGATTTATCTTTCATTAATGGTTCATGCTACTAGTTTGTGTTTATTTATCCATTGGTACAGCTATAATTTTAGTAAGTTAGTTCTCTTCTAAATATAGTATTATTTGCTCAACATCTTTTTTCCCTTAGAGAAAAAAAAATATTTTCGAACGAACACACAGAATCCATAATTAAATTTCTCTAGTTACATCTGGATGCTTTCCTTTGAAACAGATGAGTCACTCTTGGCAACCTATGATGGACAATATCAAAAATGTGATATACACTGTGTAGGGGCAAGGAGGTGAAGCAGAGCACTCACTATTTTGGTTCCCATTCACACCATGATACTGCCAAACTAGCACCTTTTATTATTCTGAAGCAATTCAGGCTGCGTCTGGGATGTGCTGGACATCATCAGTTTTCATTTGGGGAAAACTGCTACAACTGCTCACAGAATTAGTCTTGCTGGCCAAATTTTTGGCTATGGATTTGGTCTGAATTTGCATGCTCTATGGCACTACAGAGAGGAGCCTTCCGTGTTATTTGGCTAAACATTATCTTAGCAGCAACAGTGCATCACAGCTAGCCCTCGAGGTCCACTGACTCTTGGTGGATGCCTGTCCCTGAGTGCTTTACACTCTGTGCTCATCAACAGTGGGCCACAAGCCCCACAACAAGGATCAGGGCAAGCACACGTTTCCTTACCCCAGAACTCCTCGGATTCACACATTTTCAGGAACTAACATCAGCATTTGTGCACAAGACCCCCAAACAAAGCACGTATGCAAACTGCTACCTTGGAGATATTACGATGAGTTGTTTTGTAAGTATTTCCACCTGCAAAGCGACAGGTTCCAGGGTTTAAATGCCATTAACCTGCTCAGCTTCCACCAGCACATCCCTCCCTCCCTTTGTGCTCCTCCTCTCACCCTCACCCAGGTGAGATGGGGTATAGAAAGCCAAGCTGAGTGTCCCAAGCAGTTTTCCTACTCCACACTAACTCATCACGTGCACACGTGAGGCAAATGCCTCTGTGCAGAACAGTTCAACTGAAAGTAAGGTGCTTTATGTTCAAGGAATAACCTGTTTGAATTCAGTAACTACCCCAAATCAAAAGAAAGAAGGAAAATCCCTTCCCTTCCAATATGTAAGGGAAAACACCAATCAGAAAGGGCAAGAGAAAGCAACGTGTTAGCACTCCTTGCCCACTCATGTCCGAGGAGGACAAACCACATCCTGAACCAGACCCTGTTCCAATCATGACAGGACACATTCACACCGACGGTCGCCCAAGCACATGGGCAGGAGTAGGACAGACTCAGACATTCTGATTACATTTAAATAAATTTCAGCTGGTCCATGAAAACTTCTTTCAATCTGTTTTGCTAAATCTTCGAATTATGCCAGGGGACAAAAGGGTTCAGGGGCTCATTATAAAGCTTCTGTCAACTCCCCTGTAAAAGCTCCAGAGATCTAAACAAACCTACAGCTTTCCCAATACCACTAGGAAATGCTTTTGGGTTTTAACATGATCCTGCTCCAACACAGACTAAGTATGGTGTGTTTTTCATTTTCAGCACTGTAAGAAAAGCCCACAAGCATGGTAAGGTCTAAATAAGTGTTTACATCTAACAGGCAAGGCTGGATTATATACCATACACCAGGCAGCCACTGCATGGCACAGGTTGCTTCTGAAGAAGAGAGAGGAGTGAGAGTCTCCAGACAGCTCTCAAGTCACTCAAGGGTATACCATGCAATTTTTATATGCTACACTACTAAAAAGGACATACCTCTTTTAACCAGAGATAAATCAAGAAGAAAGAACTGATGTAATAATCTTCTGTTTCCACCCAAATTTGGGGTCAAGTCTCAACTAAAGAAAATGGAGTATTATGTTAATTTATCTCAGCAGCAGATGAGGAGAAAAATGACCACCAGGAAAGGCTGGTTGGCAGGTTAAACCCAGAGACTCATGTCTTTGACTGTCCTGATGCACCACAGTAATGGTGGGTGCATGTGCCCACCTAATAGACCAAAGGAAGGACACACCAAAGAACTGGTGGAAGATGCCTCCAGCAGACCCTGTGGTGGAAAGAGATGCTAAAACCAATGTGCCAGAACAGTAAAGGAGTACATCTTATTTTCCAACACTTCTGATGCAACAAACTAGAAGCAAGAACGTGAATAAACTACCAGGACAGTCATAGAAAGCACCAAGCAAAGCTCTGAGGTGCTTCTGACAGCAGCAAGAAGAATGTGCATCACTGAGGAGCAGATCCATCATTGCCTGATCACAATTTGTTGGCTTGCCTTTCTGAGCAAAATATCTTCAGGACACAGAAAATAATTCACAACCAAACTGGTCAAGAAATTATTTACTGTCTCTAGAACTGCAAAAATGCTCCTGGAAAAGAAAGAAAACCAGTAGAAATTGCTACAATTTTTCCAATCTATAGGACTAAGAAAAAGATGGATTATTTATTGTATTTGGTCACAAAAAGATCATAGTTCTTGAAAACCTTTTCCATGACAAATTTCATGCCCTGTTTTTACCTTTTGAAGAACCCCAGCCACTTACCAGCTGAGCTGCACAGGGCTGGCCTCAGCCCCTCCACTGGTTGTGACCACCCTACAGAGCAGCAGTTATCAAAGAAATAAGGTTGGAAACTGAGTTTGCCAAGAGACCATGTTTGAACTTGCAAAACATTATTTTATAAGCAGAAGTGAACATTCCTGAGCAAATTCTGCTTTAAGAACACCCATTTACAAGTGGTCAACCTCCATATATAACTTCAGTTGGATGCCTGTACAAAACACAAGCCCTTTGCTAAAATGCATCTGATAGAAAACAGAAATTTCAAGGGAAAAAGAAAACTGTTTATTCCTTCACTGCAGTTAAATGTGAGTTGACATAAATAATCACAGTTTGGTTTGATCATTAAGTGTCATGTCATGAAAATCAACCTGCGAGAGCTTTCTGCAAGAATGATTATTATTTGTCTTTTTGAGCACACCTAAATGAGCTGAGGTGATCGCACACCGAGGATGGCTGAGATAATTGTCTCTTCCCAGCACAGCAGAGACAGCCTTACAGGAGCCTATTACTGAAGTTTGTCATTCAGAATTGTGAAAGAAAAAAGCAAAGCAAGGTTGACTTGATGTAACATGATTGTTCTGCGGGAACTGAACTGAAGCTCCAGGTCTGGTATCACAAACCGTGATTCTGCTCTAAATACAACCCCAAATAACCAAAATAGTGCTGGAGAAGCTGTTATGCATAACCATTTATTATAGGAAATACAGTACTCCACAAACGCTTCCATGACATGCAGGAGACCATGTTCTGACTGAAGAAATTTAATGTCAAAAGAGCACTTCCATCTCACATGTTGTAGAAGGAAGAATAATTCTCCTATCAGTTCTGCAAAGGAAAATATAATTTTAAAGCTTAAAATATGTGGGTTCTTACCAGTGTTAAGTATCTTTCTTTTTCCTCTCTCTGTATATAAATTCTATGGTATTTCATGTTATGAGGGATACAGAAAGACTGAATTATTAAAGATGACACGAGATGCTTTTCCCATATGAAGGGACCAAAGCTAAGCTGCAGTGTGAACAACAGCTTGTAAAACTTTATCCTGAAATCAAGGAGCACATAATAAAAGAACTGTTCTGATATGACTTACTGTCAGCTTGGTTTAAAAATTTCCAAACAGTGATCAGTTTCTTGAGTTTCCCAATTTAACCTCCACAAAACCTTTTCTAGCTTCAATGCACAGTCAAATACAAAGTCAAAGCCCTACAGCTGGGCCCATCTCCTTGGTGAATTATGTTACATTCAAGGTAGTGGAGTAAAATTTCAGAGGAGAGGAACCAAGGGATGGCACTCTGTCAACAGGAGGACAACAGCTAATCATCTTCCACGTGACTTGGGACAGAAGCAGGACACCCAATTTCTTAAGGGCGTGGACAAAATTGAGAAAACATAGGTCAGATGTTAACTTTGTCTGAATCAAAATTATCTGAGTACTTCAATGCTGATGTTTTTAGGAAAAAAAACAGAACCTAAAAAAAATCCTAATTTTGAAAAGGTTCTGTGTTCATCCATTAAATCAAAGTCCATAAAGTCCACAACACCACAAAGACCAGATGCTGCTCAGCTCCACTGGGCTATTAAGATGAGCAAGGTTAAGCATGGAGATTAGTAGGCAGGAGGTGGGTGCTGAAGTGTGCCATTTCTGCAATTCTTCTACCAGTATAGTTTCTAAAGATTGAGCAGCATTGGTTAATGTCAGCATGAGGGAGGATTTACTGACTGAAGCACCTGTCAGAATGAGGACCCACTGCAAGTCTGAAAGACTAAGGGACTGATATTCAGATGTCTTTAGATGCCTCACCATACACGGAGGCAGCTGGTGAGACAGTTTAAAGACTCCTGAATAAGCACCATCCTATATCTTTAAGCATCTCATCACTTTTAAAAAACTATCCCTGGGGTGTTCTGGGTCTTAACATCTCTGTTTTAATATACTTCCAGACTCAACCCAGACTACAGATTCACAATGTAGCCTCTGTTTCAAAGTTTCTTCCAAGGCTAATGATTTTATTTCAGCTGTTAGTATTTGGAGGTATTTACAAATATATATATATACACATATACACATATAAAGATCATTCAGTATTTGTCTCCTGGGATCAGTGCTAGAGCAAAAATGTTGTCATAAAACAACACTTCTTTGCCACATTTGTGCAAGATTTTAAGCTAACAAAAAGTTCAGTCTTTATTCCAGGGCAGTTAATTAAGGTTGACCAAGTCAGGCAGAAGTAAATTAACTTGGCTGATCAATTATTTATATGAAGCAGAATAAATGCCCTTAAAGAACTTGGCCCAGCCATGAAAGGACATGTAAATTAAACACAATACAGATTTATAAAATGTATTTCTACATTTATAGGCAGAAGACCTAATGGTAAAACCAGTTTTAAGTGAGCAATCAAATCACAAAATCTAGCCTGAAATTCTCAGGCAGACATAGTATCTATACGTGCATGGTCTATAATCAAATGTTTTACCTATTTGTTACAAGCAGTTCCCCAAAACAGGCTCAGGACTAACTTTAGAGCACCTCTCTGTACAATTAAAAAACAAAAAAACAAACAAAAAAACCAAAACAAACAAACAAACAAAACAAACAAAAAACCCAAAAAAAAACCCCCAAAAAACAACAAAAACAACAACAACAACAACAACAACAAATAAAACACCAAACAAGCAATGTTTGGAAGCATTCCATGACAACACAAGGCTGCAAAGACAGGATTTTACCTCTTGAAAACGAAGCGCGCTCCAGAGCGCGACCGGGAAGGCAACAGAGAGCAGGAGCAAAGCTGCTGCTTGCCCCCAGCACAGGGACAAAGGTACTGCAGGACCAGCCTGGCACTCCCAGCACTGCTTGGGATCAGCAACAAGGACCACAGCCTTTGCCAGGAGACCCTTGCCCAGCTCACAGGTGGTCTCTTTTAGTCCCGGTATCTTTGGAGCAAGTGCCCTGCCAGGGAAAGCACCTCAGGCTCCACATCCCACCACCGCTTCTGAATTTTTCCGGGAACATGTTTTGATGTCCCCCAGGCGATGCTGAAACACCCATCTCCTCCAGCTGACACCCCGTGCCTAGGTTGGTGAGGCAGCCAGCAGCACCATCCTGCCATCCATGAGTTCAGTAAAAGAAAAAGGACTCACTAGTGGAAATTAAAAGCCTTGTGTAAGGTAAGGCTTTGATGTGCCATGGGGGAAGGCGTACAGATGTTCAGCTGCTCATTTACTAAATTACACCATGTCACAATTAACTGTGAATCAGCCAGCTTCACACGAGCAGCTCAAGGGCTGCCACCATGCTAAGTGCAGAAATAACGCCGGGGAGTGGAGTCCAAACTAGCCAGGTGGACCAGATGACTTCTCTCTGCCAGTGTTTGTGGTTAGCACGACTATTAGAAAGAGCCATCCCAACATATGGCATGATTTAAGTAAATCAGATCATGCTGAACTCACCAGCCTTTCTCAACTTACAAACCCCTCCGCTCTCGTCATTGCAGATGGGTGAACACCCGTCATGCTTTTAGAGTTTTCAGTAGCCGTCATTTATCCTGCTGACAGGGTGTATTTTAGGTATAATTATGTACTAACTAACTATAGATCAACTGTCAGTACATTAGGGTACTTTTTGGATAAAACTTACCCCTTTGAAGGCCACTCGCCTACACACTACTGGTGGTTGCTGAATTGTGCAGGAGTAGGAGAAAGGAGAAAGGGATTCAAAGTGCAATTAAGGATCATATTTAAGAATCAACCAAAATAGTAAGGAACAGAGCGAATCAGGCTCGGCTGTCCTGAAAAGTGATGCTGAGTCACGTCTGACAACGGTGTTTGGAGGAGGAGAGGCAAACCTGGAGCAAGGCAAGGGAGGAACATGCACGGGATGTGTGGAAAGAGGAAACAAAGAGACAGCGACGAGGTGAAATCCTTTGATATTTCCTCAGCTTAAAGAGGTAATTCAATGCATTAAAATGGATCCTTGAAATTTCAAAGGATGAAACTCACACAATAAAGATTGTCGAGAGTGCTATTTTCTAGGATTAGAACAAAAACGTATTGGGATTTGCTATATGATCTTACGTCGCCGAGCACGACTGTACACTTGCTGTTATGCAAGCACCATCTTCCAATAGAGAATTTTCATAATTATAACAGAAAGGCGTAAATTTTCTAATGCATGGCAGTTCAAAAAGTAATCAAGAGAATGAGCCTGAGGGCTATTTTAATGTATGCAAAGCTAGTGACCCACAGTAAATGGGAGGTAGGCTTCAATGAATGCAAAGTAATGCACACATACTAAAGACCTGGTCTGATGAGGGACGGCTAAAATTAACACCCAATTAATTTCCGAATTGACAAACAAATGAAACCCATAAATCTACTTTCTCATTAATTTTCTTGTGGTATAATTTAAAGCAGTAATATGAGGGCAAAAACTGAGCATTATCCATCATAAATATCAAAAAAGATAGCACTGTAACACCATAAATTATGCATATTACCTGTTGTTAAAAATGATTAATGTATTATCAACTTTATCGTGCACTGTATATGTCTAGACGTATCTAAAATCTGAAATTTCATTTAGTGCTTAAGAAATAAAGGGTCCAGAAGAAATGGGATTACCCACAGCACATCCTTGGCTCTGTCTCCTGACACAGGCACAGCCCTGACACTCTCACCTCAGCTGGATTCATCCCAAGCCTTGGGTCAGTGGAGACTGAGCACATCACTGGGGTGACGTGCTGAGCCTCTCTGGGGAAAGGAAACAAATCACACTGTTCTTGGAGCATCCCTGAGGGCTGATCCACAGCCTTGGCACCCAGTTTACTGGGAGGGCTGCTCCCCTTACCTGCCCTCCCAGTCCTGGGGTAGAGCTACTTGATGATGCAGAGGGAGGTAAGAAATGGACAAGGAGGATAAAAATGTGAGGCTGTAACTAAATTAAGTGAGTGATGAGCCAGTGCTTTCCAAAAGTGCTTGAGCACATCACCTTGGCCAATGCGAAAAGCACATGGGTTGCCTTCCCTCCTCCCTGTGGGTCATGATGGTGACCAGCCTGGTTTATTACCAGGGTTTAAGTCCATTTGCCACTCTCAAGTCTCCTGAAGACCAGCTTCACCCATTCCTGTCTAGATACAGGCTGCCACAACTACTTCTTTATTTAACTATATACAATGGCACAACCTTTTTCACTGTTGGTAAGTGTGGTTCGCACTGCCCTGGGTTCCTTCTTTTCAGCACCAGCATGTATTGCCAGGGCCACAGCAACCTGAAATCATTTGGAGGCATCTCAGTGAAAGGCTGACTGATGCTCTGCAGGAGCTGAAATTTAAGACAGCTGCGGTGAGAAGAAGGGAAGGAGAATCAGGAGCCTAATCCCCCTTGTGCCACGATGACTTATTGTGAAATCATGGTCAAACAACTTAAACATCTCAGAGAACCAGTCAGTGCAGTTACCCCTACGGAAATCTCTTCTGCTGAGCGTGTTGCTGACCACAAACAGCAACAACAGAGATCAGGTAAATCCAAGAAGAATTAATTGAAACAGACATTAAAAGGTTGCCATATGCGCAATTCAAAAGAGCTGGAGTTGGTCCCCATGAAAAACTAGAGCACTAAAACATACCAAGCTGTGAAGACAACAGGTCTCACTCCTTTCCATGAGGTAAGACCCAAAGCATTAGGCAGACAATGGACAATTCAACTTTACCCACACCAGGTTTTTGCATTCTGCGTTAATTTTACACGTGCACACAAGTTACTTCCAGTCTCACCTGGGATAAACAAACCCCCTTTCCAAAGCCAGTTCTATCTCAATCTACGCCTCTCAGCTTGACAGCTATTAAATCCATATTCAGCATGAACCTCATGCCATAGCTGCATAAAAGCTCTAGAGCTGGGCCACTTCCAAGCGACTGGCAAATACGATGTAATCATTTACATACCATCATCGGCAGAGTGAGGTTCCTTCCTCTCTCTTGGGGAGAGCTGTCTTTCAGCCGTGAACTTGACAGAAATCATCCTTACCATCACTGGGATCATCATTTATTTGGAAGGAAAGGAATGGCGAGCGGCAAAAAAAAAACCAAAAAACAAAAAACCCCAAACCCAACCAGAAGCCATAATTCATTGTGCCATATGACTCTGTGACTGCTACTGCATGGATACGAGCACCATGGCATTAGAGGAATGACTCCTCCAGAGAGAAGGACTCAACTGCAGCACGGTGGGAGAGGCTGAAGAGCTGCCTCGGTGCTGGCCCCATGGTTGGTGTCCCTGGGGAGGTACCCACCTGCTCATCCCAGCCCGGGCATCACAGAGAGCGTGTGGGGCTCCCCGCTGTTCTGTGCAGAACAGGAACAGAAACTGCAGAGCTGTTCTCACAGTCACGACTTATTTGTTTGTATGCACACTGCTCTGAGCTTGCAACATAAACTCTTGCAGCCTGTCTCACAGAAAAACAGGTGAGTATTCAACCAAATAAAAGACCAAAGCTGCATTTAGTAAATATAGTCAGTTTATGCCAGATAGAAGCAGCTTTGCTACAACAAGATGATACCAAACTTTGTACCAAGTGCTGGCTGTAGATGAATTAAGACTCCCACCCTCCACACATATCTCTGTTAAAGCATATCTGAATTGTCTAGCAGCCTCCAGAAGTCAAAAACCACCTCAAAGCCAGGTGCAGCTCTAATAATTCTGCACAACACCATTTCACTTCACTATTTTCACTTAGTCCAAGGCAGTGAAGGTTTGATTCATCACAGTAACACGAGTCAATTAACGACCAGCTTGTCCACTTACGCACTCAGGTACCTCCCGCTCCCCTCCAGCCCCAACACTGCTCCAGCAGCCCAAACGAACAGTATGTTTGGATCACTGGTGTGAACTAGGGAATACAATAGATCACATTTCTATGCATATTTTGTTGCTTGCTTTTCCAAGGGATGAAAAGGACAATTATTAAATTTTATCCTTCAAAAGCTTTTTAAAAAACGTATATTCAAGATACTTTAACAAATGAATTCACATATAAAGGAACAGACAACACCTTCATATTTTAACAAATAAATTCACATATACAGGAATAGACAACACCTTCAAGTTAACATTTCTTTCCCAAGGTCACTCAAAGACAGTTTACTCCTTTTGTGTGCATAGCCCTAACAATTTACTGTTAGTGATAACAGGTCCTGCCTGGCATTTGAAATTCTGGCATTTGAAATCCAATCCCCCTTCAGAAACAACAACAAACAATAATTCTGAAAAACAAAGATGGTGTGAGCGAGTTTTTCTTGCTCGTTTTCAAAACAACCCAAAAGCAACAACTACCAGGATGGCTCTCTCTAATTAGGACTCCCAGAAACCAAAGAACAAACAGGCAGCATAGAGAAATTAGCAGATATAAACGCAGTTTTCCAATTATAAAAAGAAGAAAAGCAGCTCTGTCATCTCACTTGCAGGAGGAGGAGCGACAGAGCACGTTTTTAAATTTGGTATTTTCTCTCCATTCAAACAGCTCTGCTTCTAAAACACATTTTCCTCAGATCTCCTCGGAAATAAAAGTGAAAGCTTTGCCTTTTCCAACTCCATCGAGGGCGCATGCATCAATTAAAATCCGACACGAGGAAAGAGGGAAACCAAAAAGCCCCCAACCAAACGCTGACACAGAAGGCAAGGCTGTACTTTTGGGGTGATTTACCTGGTTCATAGCCCTATATCTTTGTCCTAGACCTTCTACCTCCTTGTTTGCTCCATGCAGGATTTTCTAGCCATCAGCCGTCTACCGCTGTGCTAGTCGTCTTGCAGGAGTGCTCTCTCCCTTCAGAAAAAAGCAAACAACTGGATAGATATCATTACACTGAGGAAATCTCTTGGAAAAACCAAACAACTTGCTAATCTTTCTAGCCCCTTCACCCAAGTTAAAGATAAGCAAAGCAAACCAAAGTGAGTTTCAGCCACATTCCAGGGACAAGCTCCCCTTTTTCTCCTTTATCAAAATCCCAGCATTTAAAGGTTTTTTTCCAGACCTTGCAGGATAAACTGCTGCTCACACCCGCAAACAAAGCAATATTTGTTTAATAACTGATTGCTGCCATGGGTACAGTAAACAAGGGGCCCAGCATTTGTGTTTATGAACAAACACATCATCTTGCAAGAGCAATTTAACATTAACCAGGTGGAATAATCAACAGATTTCATAGGTGACACTCGGGGCAGGACTAATGTAAACAGAGCAGGGAGGAGAAAGGGGCCACTCTTAGGGAATCAAGGTTGAGGCAAATGCATTACAGAGTAAACAGCTGGGAAGAACTCAAGACAAACAAATAGTCATTCTTCTGACATTTCGAGAAGCAGAAAGGTTGTACGTTACATGCATCAGCTGCTGACCACCATGAAATCAAACCAGTTGGGGACCAGGCCTTCTTGTTTACACAGTGCCATGTTTGCTTATAAACAACAATTTGCTGTTACCAACCTCGCATTACTCATTGCATAAACGAGCAGATCAAGTGAAATCCTGTTAACTCTTCTGTGGATTGAGGGTTTTTTCCTCCCCTTCAACAACAACAAACAAAAAAGCCTTTGCAGTCTTGCTGTGCAACCTCAAGACAACAGGCAGCAGAGAAAAATAGAGAGCTGTGCATCTGTTCTGATAAAGGGGAAAGAAAGGAGTTGAAAACACTTGAAAGTGTTTCACGGAACAAGATTTACCGGCCAAACCACTGATGTGAAAGATCCATTTGCATTCAAAAAAAAAAAAACAAAACCCTCCAACAACCAACAACTGCAAAAGGTGGGGTGCAAAATTTTCATTTCACTCCTAGAACAAACAAGCAAAACAACAGCTTTTCACACAACAGAACCTGCCCGGCACGACCATGGACACGTGTGGTTTACACATACACCCATGGTCATGCCACCTCCCCGCAGCAGAGATGAACCAGCAAGCCATGGTTCAGCCCTCTTTCTCCTCCTTTCTCTCTCCCATCAACATTCTCTGATCTCTGTAGAGGTCCCAGCTCCTTTTTGTTAACCCAAGGGGGCCAGAAGGCTCATGGATGCCTTCTCACAACCAAAACCTCTGGCCCCCAACCAGCCACCACTCAACATCCCTCTCTTGGCCCCAAGGCACTGTGACATTAGTCCTCAAGGTGCTCAGGATGCCAAAATTCCCTGTGTTTGCCACCTTCCATAAAGCTTTTCCTTCTCCATCTCTCATCCCTGTATCACTCAAGAAGTTGCCTATTGCAACATTCCTCCGGGAAGGTTTCTGTAATTTCTCTATCCTGAACATGGATTTTGGGAAAGATATGAAGTACAGAGAGAGAAGACGGATGGTCCTATCCGTGAAGGTTAATCCAGGGCTATGGGTTACATTCCTTGCCTGACACAATCCCTGAGTGTGACCTCCAGAAGTCTCTTCATCCCTCTCCTATGTAAAATAAGCCCTTTAAGATGTTGTACCAGTTGGGTGGGGTTAGAGGATGTAGTTGTGGGCTATACCACGGGCCGTTTTTTCTCCCAGCTGCACTGTGGCCCCTCCCTGGTTCACCACTACCATCTGATGAGCACCAGCACCACTGCCACACACTGAGGAAAATCATCCCTGTTTCGAATCCACAAAGCATCCAAGGTCACAGCTGGCCCTGGCACTAATCTCCCCTCCCTTGCCATTTCATGTGTAAACAGCATGATGGCCAGAAGCCTCCCCCCTCATCATTTTTTCACAAGTTTTAGAATATTTGGTACTTTTTTCCACAGCACAATCCTGGACATTGACAGCTGGCCAAGAACCTCCGTTTTCTTTATCAGAAAATATTTAGCCTTTTGTTGTAGTAAGAAAAACCCGGTTCAAAAACCATGAAATTGGTACAACCTACTAATAAGGCAGGTATTTAAATAAAACCCAAATGCAGTATTGTTCAGGCAACGGCCTATTTTTTAATACATCAGGTTGACAGCATAATAGCAGGCAGGATGAAAGGTGCGACTCGAGGATGGGGTTGGCGTCCGCACACCAGGAAAACAGAAGTGTTGCCCCATTTCCTGTGCTGCAGCAGAGTATTTCTGATGTCTGGGGCTGCCGGGGACTTAACTCTGAATTAATGATTACACACAATACCCTCCTTTCTCCCCTCCCTGCAGGACAGCGAGGGCCAGCCTCACCGAACGACTGTGGGCAGGCAGGCACAGGTCACGGGGGATTTAGATATTTCACAGCAGCTTCAAAAATTTAGACACCGCAACCTGAAGGCTTCTGAAAACATCAAGCTTCACATAAAAGTCCTGATATTTCCCTACTTGAGGCAACTGCTCTCACCTCAGCAGCGCTGCCTGTTCCACGGTCCTTTTCCAACACATAAAATCACAGTTTATTCAGTACAAAGTAACTATGCTATGATAAAAACTATAAGCATATC
The DNA here is from genome assembly GCF_003945595.2 of Pipra filicauda. Lineage (NCBI taxonomy): Eukaryota > Metazoa > Chordata > Aves > Passeriformes > Pipridae > Pipra > Pipra filicauda. Next base: position 585,076 of record NW_024104798.1, on the reverse strand, counting down.
ATTCAAATGCTTTATTGGTCAAATAGATGGATGCTTTTATTAGTCCAACCTTTTTTGTAATGGAGTGCCACTGATGACCCAGTGTTAGCCTCATTCCCTGCTATTAATCACACTTCTAAGAGCTCATTTTGCTTTAAAATCTTAAGAAATTGCTATAATTTAAAGACATGGTGTCTACATAATGGGAAATGCTTCACAGATTGTATCATTCCATATAACACAGAATTTTTATGGCAATGCTGACCACGATACCAAGGTATTACAAAACTTGAATAAAATATTTTATGAAGAAAATCTAAATGTAAACTTCCTTTTGCATTTGTGGTTTGCCACATCCATAATGTTTTAATCACAGCCTTTTGGGAGTTGCAGTTTTCAACTGCATGTGGCTTACACAGATTAACACTACAAAAACACTCCCTGAACAAATATAAACAGACCAAAACAAAATTAAATGAAAATTAAATAAAATAAAATGATGGACCATGAGAGAAAGACTGTTCAAGCTATATTTTCATGATTTTCACGCAAGGGATTTATCCTCTCATTGACTAGATTATCTCTTTCCTTTTTTTGCACAGGGAAAACAGATGATGTTTACTGTGAAAAACTTTTATGACAAAGTGGAAGCATCTTACGAATTTACCTACACAGAGAATTAAATTAATATAATGATGGTCCTAACCCATATTATTAAAATGTACTTTGCAAAATGTTTTGACAATGTTGACTGCTGCAGGAGGGAAAACACATTTAAGACTATTTCAGCCAAATGCAGAAGCAGAAGCCTTTCATTTTTCAAATGCTAAGTAAAAAGCATCTTTAAACATCTTCTCATGAAAGAAAATGCAGTGCAATTATGTTATATGGCACACACAAAAGCGTGTTCTTTTCCTCAGTTCTCTAACAAGATATTAGTACCTCCTGGCCTTAGGAATATTATGTGTAAATCACATCATATTCAGAGTGTCTGAATTAATTATAATAGGAGCTGGAGAGAAATGTTAACTTTCCAGGTTGTTGCTAAGGATTAGCCCTTGTTTACAATTCTGTATTTATAGAACAAGAAAAATTTGTCAAATGAAGGGCAAAGAGGAAAGCAAGAACACAAATTTAGCTTTGATTTCAAAACAAATCAGATCTCGCAACATTCTCAGAGAAGAAAACCACAGTTTTTAATGTGAAGATGCAAATGAGTCTCAGAATATAAAAATGTTTTATAATTCTGTGCATTCAACACTAGTAGATGTTATTTAAAGAATTTATGTTAACATTTCTCATCCTCACACAGCAAGTCCAATTTGCTGCAAACAGCATCAATTTAAAATGGATTGCATTTCTGTGGGGCACGGGGTAGCTGAGGAGGCTGAAGCAGAAGGCAGCAAGGAGTTTGGTCCCCAGGCACCAGATTTGAAGGGATTCACGGACTACTCCAAAGGAGTTCAAGGCAGTGTGCAGGAGGAACAAGCCCTCTGCCTTCAACAGGCTTAATCTTGGCTACACGGAGATGTGCAGATCCATCCAGAGGGTAAGTCATGAATCTCAAAACCACTGCGAAGGACCAGTTGACTTCCCCAAATGCAGTGAGTCTGTGATGTGAAAAAACACCTTATAAGAAGGGCACTTTGGAGACCAAGAAAGGTCCATCATGCAAAAATCACATTATTTCTGGAGAGCCCTGTGAGGACAGATGGCTCAAGGCTCCAAGTCCATGGGATGGGTCCCAGTGAGCAGAGAGCCAAAGCCTTGCAGGGACTTGCAGGTCTCAGGCACCTTGGCAGAACTGGCCAGGGAAGTTTGTACTGCTCACTATTCTGAGGATAAAGAAAGCACTTCGGCCTCCAGCACTTTCATTTCTTTGCACAAACAAAGGCACACCCACTACAATTAAGTTGCAAAACCCTTTTCATTACGACTCCTTGTTTTCACACACTTCAAGCCTTCTAAGACCTGCAGTCCCTCTCATGCTTCCATCAGTGTGTGCTTCTGTGGGGAAAACTAAGCTCTGTAGTGGTTTCAGTTTATGGAGAAGCAAATGGAAAAATGCTTTTTCCCATTTAAAAAAAAAAAAATGTAACCACCAACTTCTGAGCAGGGTGACTTGCAAAAATGCTGAGCACCCACAACTGAGAGTATCTAACCCCCCACAAGAATCAGGCCCATAACACAATATGAAAAATGCACTTAGCTAAGCTTTTGTGGAAACACAGATGGTCTCCCTGCCTTGCCCTGTCCAAGGGCTATGTCTCTCAGATTACAGCTAGGGCAGCACGATGGAGCAGGGAAACCAAACATGTGCCCGTGCACACTGGTCTATAAGCTAATGCACATATGCACACGTGCTATTGAAGAACCCAACATATATCAGTTTCACATCATTCACAACAGAGTTAATTGGGACAGAAGAGGTGCTTTCCCCTCAATTTTGTCTTGGCTTTTTTTTTAACCAGGAACAGCTCCAGTCTGGGTCCAGAGCAAGGATCCCACCCCATCACATTTCTGTGCAGGAGACGTGTACATACTGCACATGTTCCTCAGCAGCCACGCACATGGATCCCAAGCACCCAAAAATACAGTTGGTCCTCATCACGCTGGCCCAATGGGGGGGGGGGAAGTGCGAATTTTTTCCACCTCAAAATTTCATCCTGTGCCTGAGAAAACTCCCTAAAAAAGCTCTGTTGAAACCAATTTGTTTCTAACTTACCAGAAAAAAGCACACATGCCTACTTTTGAGTCAGGATGCAGGAAGCCAAGCTCTTAATATCCTTCTTCTGCATTCACCCATGGCTGAAGAGCAATGCCCACCTCTAAGCCACCACCAGAGATGACTGGGAAAGGGTTCAACAGCAGAGAGGAGTTACCAGACACCAAATAAGCCTCTCCAGCCTGCCTTGACCAATGACAGTGGGCAACTGTGAGCGCTCCTGTGGCTGCCCATACCTTTTCCGTGCATGATGCCAATGGCACAGAAAGCCTCTCAACAGGCAGCACCGTGGCCCCATGACCTCTCCAAAAAAAGCTGTTCAAACCTGGATTGGAAGGGTCCATCACCGCCAAGTTTGGCAGAGGCTGCTCTGTGTTTCAGGAAATGGCCTTTCTGGTGCTGAATCGCCAGCAGCATGTGGGGGCCGTTTACAACCAGCAGTGTGTGTTTAACATCCAAAATGTGCACTGAAGACAGTATTTGAACATCTCCAGCCACATGCAGGTGCATGGTCCCACAGATGTGCTGGCTCCCAAACACTGAAGAGCTAAGGCATGTGGCTTCCTGCTCCAAGGGCTTGTGAAAGAGAAGGATACACTCTCTCTATTTACAGTCTATTCAAGACAAGACTATTCAGTGTCAGGATGTGCCATAAGAGGGTAATTTGCACCCTAAACTGGATTGTACGATACCGCAGTCACAGACCGTATGATCTCTTCCTTTGGATTAAAACCGTTTGTACAAGTCAAACAGAACAAGGAGAGTAACAAAACATACAGTGTATTTTGTTCTACACTGCAGCCACATATTTCAACTGCCTCAGCCAAATTCTTAGAGTAAACACAGCTTTAAAAGAAAATAACTAGAATAAAGAGCTTCTGGAAAGTTCTGACTGATTATGCATGCAAGAATTCTGCTACTGCTTCCTCCCATCATCTGAAAAATAAACCAACCACCCAATTTCCACAACTATCTACAAAAGTGCTATTTTTCTGAAACATGTTACAATACTATCTGAGGTCTGCAAGTTGTAATGAATGCATCTTGTTTTGTAAAATACACAGAGGAGCTCAATTAAATGAACAACTGTAAAGGAAATAGAGCTGATAAAGGAATTAATGCTCTGTGTGCCAGATCATAACATAACATCTAGGATAACAAAACCGTGTCAAACATGCAACCGCTGAAGACTTAAAAAAATGAAACAACAAAGTTAAACCCTAAAATATTAAAGCACATAAAATCAGAATGCACAAAACTTATTTTACATAATTGAGAGGGGAGCATGGGCAGAAGCAAAGGGATCTCTCATAGCTGTTATTCAAAATTTACTAAATACATAAAAAGACTGAATGTTTTGTAAACGAGCACCTGCTCCGCTGATGATCCGCTCCTTTCTCGCTGCCCAACCTGCTTTTTTCCAAAGACCAAGCTAACCCAACTTCCCATCCGCCGAGGCATGGCTGAAATTATTTCTCAATCTGAGTCTGCATCTCGGTCTCCTTTTTTTTCCATCCCCTTCCCGCTTTCCTGTGCCGCTCGGGCTGCCCACACGCTGGAAGGGAGCCGCCAGCCCCGGTGCCTGCTCCGGCTGTCGGCACACACGACACCGGTGGGAGCACAGACTAGAGCTCAGCCGGAAGGGAGACAGTCAGGGTTCTGCAAAACCTCGCACGTCGGCTTTTCTCCTTTCGCAGTTGGCGTGTGAACTTGTAACTCGGAAATTGCAAGTTCCCACCAATTTTTTTGGCAACTTGAATGCAATTTTTAGGAAAACATAGTATGCGGCTTTTGGCACACGGAACTACGCGCGAAGACTTTTCAGACAAAATATGCAAAGGTGATGGTCTCGCAAGCCTTTAAGGGCTTGCTGGATGGAACACGGTTTGGAAGGCAAGAGTACAAAATTCTGACTCCCACAAGCAGTAATAAAAATCTGTGTTCAAGCGGCTCCACAGACACTTACTCACAAAACAGGCATAATATCTGCATGGAACATATATATGGAACAGCCTCGGTAATGCAATGTACCCACAGTTCTGCACCATCCAGCAAACTGGGCATCTAGAGACACCTAAAACAGTCCCTCTCCTACACTTCTGACTAAAAAGGCAAGACTATAGGCACTTTCTGGCAGACTTGAACATCAGTATACTCGGGGGAGAGGAGGATGGAAAATACTTTAAATTACAGAGATGCTAATCTCCCACTATTGATGTGTCCAGCTATTAGTCAAGTTGCTTCAGCAAAACATCTGGCCTGAGCCACGGGCCCGGCGAGCAGCACGAGAAGTCCTTGGTGTGGCTGCAGCCTCTTCATGTCAGCATAAAAAACACCCATATTTCCCCCGCTTGTCTGGCCACAGACTGCGT